>NW_021520506.1:0-435 GCF_001605985.2 Dendrobium catenatum | reverse complement strand
TCATCTAGACGATCATAACTTATGATCGTTTTAATGGTAGTTAAATTCATCCCCTATATCGAACTGCCACCTGTTCGTCTAGACGAACTTGAGGTTTGTACAGATGAAGTTCAATAAAAAAACCACCTTATCCATTCAATAATTTTTCCGTTTTCCCGTAGTTACACAAAAATTTCATCCTAGACGAACTAACGATCGTACAGACGAAGTTACATTAAAAACTAAAAAACTGCACGAATCAGTTCCAAAATATGACAGTTTAACGCATTTCAATAAATCGTCTCGTACGAAATAATTTCGTCCATGACGATCAACACTGATTATTTTTTTTTTTGTATTTTTATCAAAGAAAATACATTAAACACACAAAAAACACAACGAACAATGAACATGTACAGACTCTAAATGAAAATCACTCAAAAACAAATCAAAAAC
>NW_021520505.1:0-237 GCF_001605985.2 Dendrobium catenatum | reverse complement strand
TCTTTCTACTGTTACAAAAATAATTCAACTCTAACTGTGGGCTGTGAAGCAGCAGCACCCAAAAAAGGAGACGCCAAAGAGTCTTAAAGTCAATCAGCTCAGTTCTCCTGCAAAATTGGACAAAAAATAGCACAAAAAAAAAAGAAACAACAACAGAATCCATACCTTATACCACGCGTAAATTCTTCCGTTCTTATACTTGCAAAAAATCTTCAATAATAACATCAATATCACGGA
>NW_021520504.1:0-222 GCF_001605985.2 Dendrobium catenatum | reverse complement strand
GTACACGTGTCAAAATCGCTGACGATGTCCTCATCACATGCATGTTGTAGGAATAAACTCCAAGGGATTTGAGGTCAAGGGTTAGTTGTTTGAATGAAATTTTGGCTACATGTATGGATTTGACCATTCCAAATGGGTTGACCAAGTCAAACCAATGGGGGCTTGACTCATGAAGGTGTTGGATATGCTTGGAGCATGCAATGAAATGATTTTGATGGTTTG
>NW_021520503.1:0-280 GCF_001605985.2 Dendrobium catenatum | reverse complement strand
GACGATCCTGGGAGGAAAATCCAAGTCAGAGAGGAACAGTAAGGGAACGAGGTCTCACAATCTCCCCACCTTAGAAAAATGTCGTCCCGACATTTCCCTACAGGTGCGAGACAAAAACAATACAAAAATAAATCGATCTAAATCCAAATCCAAATCAAAACTCGTCAAAATCCATACATACACACAATGCAATCAATCACATATCAATATGCATGATCAAATGTCAATCAATAAATCGGTTAATCAAATCAATCTTACCAGTAGAACTTTCTGTGCGTTG
>NW_021520502.1:0-312 GCF_001605985.2 Dendrobium catenatum | reverse complement strand
CCTTTTCATAGGATTAGAAGTGCGAGTGATGGATAATACCCTTTGTGGCACGATCTTACTTTTAATCCAGTTATCTTTTTCTTTAGTATATGATTCTTCCTTTTCTTAGGGTTTGACGTGCTAGTGGTGAACAATGCCATTTATTGCACCATCCAAGTTTAATTCAATATTCTTTTCTTTTCGGTTAGGATTCTTCATTTCCTTAGGATTAGATGTGCTTGTGGTGGATAATATCCTTTGTGATACGATCTTAGTTTAATCTTTTTTTTTTTTCACTTTAGGATTGAATTCTCGCTTTCTGCAGGATTAGAC
>NW_021520501.1:0-240 GCF_001605985.2 Dendrobium catenatum | reverse complement strand
CAGCAGACTAGGCGTCGTAGCCTCGTAGGCAACTACCGATTGCGACGAGCTGTTGACGCGGACAACTGTTAGCTGGCCAGGCGACGTGAGTACGTGACTGACGTCCGGTCCAATCCCTCGTTGAGACTTGAGACCCGAACCCTATTTCCCTCCTAGGCTCCCAGTCCCACGCAGCCATGCGGGAAAAGTTAAAAATGAGCGGGTACCGGGTCAATCCCGGGTCAATTTCGGGTTACCGGG
>NW_021520500.1:0-384 GCF_001605985.2 Dendrobium catenatum | reverse complement strand
ACTCCTCAGAGGCACCCTCTGAGTATTGCACTAAAACTAATAGTGACTCTCCTTTAGCATCCACAGCAAGGCGGAGAAGCCTTTACAACACACTCTTTTCACAACTACCTGGTGCGGCAGAGAACCGTCATCCTTTTACACAATCCACAGTGCTAGCAGAGAACCATCATCCTTTTACACTCTCCTAGTGTGGGCAGAGAACCCTACGGCTGTTCACACTCTCCAGGTGTAGGCAGAGAACCTTTCCGCTGTTCACACTCTCCAAGTGTAGGCAGAGAACCCTTCGGTTGTTCACACTCTCCAAGTGTCGGCAGAGAACCGGATCTTCTTGACTGATCTTCTCACAAGAATCTAGAAGGAAGAAGGAAAAGAGTGAAGAAATCC
>NW_021520499.1:0-374 GCF_001605985.2 Dendrobium catenatum | reverse complement strand
CAAGAGAGGCAGATGACAAATACGATAGAGTGATGCACACTTCACAGAACAAAGGCTCAACAAGCACCGATAAGTTGGGTTTATCTTATTCAAGATAGATGAATAGTTTGGATTGAGTGTCTGACTTCAGTATTTCGGGCTAGGAAGACTATGATGTAAATTTTACTTTTATTCTCTAAAGAAGAGGTTTCTTCTATGTTATGTTGATTATCGGCAGTGGAACTCATGGAGTATATATTAATGTTTCCATGTGAAATTCTTGGTATCTTTATTGTTTTGGTTGTTCCTGATTATATTGATTATACAGAAGTTAAATCTATGGCTATTGTGTTGTTCGATGGAGTTTATAATATTGTTTATTTCTAGAGTTACTA
>NW_021520498.1:0-313 GCF_001605985.2 Dendrobium catenatum | reverse complement strand
TAAAAGAAAGTTCAGTTTTAATGCGATTAATTTTACGTGAAGGAGGTGAATAACCTTCTTAACAAGCATCCACATGTGATATTCAATTGATTGTAAAAATGTAGACATGCGAGTTTTTAAAAAATTAAAAGGAATATTATTAAATAAATGGTGGACGTGTAATAAAATATCCTTCCGTTGTATTAGGATTACCAAAGTTAGCCATGAATCAAAATTAAAAAAGTTTTCAAACTTAATTTTATGAATCCTGCTCTAATACCACTTGAAAGTTCATTAGGGATGTTAAGCACTTATGAACTAGCCCAAGCTAAAC
>NW_021520497.1:0-1557 GCF_001605985.2 Dendrobium catenatum | reverse complement strand
ATATATATATATATATATATTCATCTAAAGCTTATGTTTTCTCTTACAGTAGAATTCAGGAAGTTCTGAACACAAGCTATGTTGGAGCGACCATTCAATTTAGAACTATTTTTGAAGTCATGCAGTTTCAACAGTTCCTTTCTGAGAATACTGTTAGTGTACCTACTATCAAAGGTGTCGTTAAGAAGCCTACTACTAAAGTTGTGGATGAGAAGGCTCCCAAGAGGGCCTCTGTATTTTCAAGACTCCCCATGGCACCTGTTGCTGCTCCAATAATTCAAAAGAAAGTTCCTTATACTATGCTATAATTTGTTTACTTGAATACAATGAATCATAACATAATCTAGGATGATGTTCTTGAAGAGTGCAATGCTGAAATTCCTGATGCTAGTGTTAAGCTTTCCAGGAATGCCAGAAGGAATGCCAGCGCTCACTTATGAGCTAATGGTTGGATTCCCAATACACGTCAAGAATCAACACCGCATTTAAAGGCAAATGTACCCACTAATTTTGGTTTTAAACCATTAAAGTGGGTAAAGAGAAATGATGACAAGGGTCAATTAAAGAAGTTTTTATGGTAAAATTCACAAAAGCAGCCACTATCGCCAAAGAAGGAAGAATCTAACTCTTCCAAGATATATAAAATATTGAAGGCTAGCAAAGAAAAAATCTGCAACAAAGACTGAGGAATTTTGTCACTGAAAATATTTTCGCAAATGCAATTTGTCCTCAAAATAATAAATTTTCAGCAAGACTTTTTAGTGAGGAGTTTAAACGTCCTCCCTACTACTGAGAACCTAGAGAATTTTGTCCTAATATCTATCGATACCCATATTACGAAAGAAAATTGTTGGGAGAGCCTTCTGATAGTCTACATGAAAGAGGCTATAATAGATAACATGATAAAAACTAGTATCATGAATATGTGCGATCAAAGGTACATTCCATTGTTCTTTTAAGAAACTAGAAGAACACAAAATCTCACAAGAATGTATTTTCTAAAAATACCTATCAAATTTGTAATAAGGCAAATCTATACTTGGAATAACCCTCTAAGATAAGTAAATATAATAATATATATTTAAAACAGCATAAACACTAACAAAAATAAAAGTCCTTGCATATTTAAAATAACAATGTGAGCAGATTCATAGTAAGTGACCAAATTCAATGTATTTAAACTTCCTAAACTACTAATAAAATTCTCACATATGGTCAGTCATTGCCAAGTCTATTTCCCATTTAATATCCTTAAAACTTAGCAAAAACATACTTATTAATGAGTCTCTTTAATTGTCTCCATACTGGTTATGAAAGTCTATACAGATTAACCAACAAATATATTTTGATGACATGGACTAGACTTTTACTATTTGAGTACATCTTGCTCTTTTTAGGATTAGCTCATTTTTCTTCAATTTACACATTTAGTGCTTCCTTGAAACATTTAACTCTGAGTCTTGTAATTGGGAAAATAGGAAACAACAAAGGATCTTGAGCTTCACTTTCATGTGCAAGCTCATAATGTCCAACTCCTTGGTTTGCATCACTTAGTAT
>NW_021520496.1:0-389 GCF_001605985.2 Dendrobium catenatum | reverse complement strand
AATTAGGTTGTGAGATCTTGACCATCCATAGTGACCATAGGAGAGAGTTTGAAAATGAGAGATTTGGAGACTTTTGTTAGGATAAAGGGATTAGTCACAACTTCTCAGCTCCTTGTATGCCTCATAAGAATGGGGTAACTAAAATGAAGAACAAGACCTTAGTTGAGGTCGCTAGAGCCATGCTTGCTGAGTATTCACTTCCAAAATATTCTTGGGCTGAAGTGGTAAACATAGCTTATTATGTGTTGAATAGAGTGATGTTAGAGCCAAACTTGATAAAACACCCTATAATATCCTTAAGCGTAGGAAACCTAATCTTTCCCACCTCCATGTCTTTGGTTGTAAGGTTTTCATTCATAATAATGGGAAGTCATACTTAGGGAAATTTG
>NW_021520495.1:0-566 GCF_001605985.2 Dendrobium catenatum | reverse complement strand
TTGTAAATGCTTGCATAGGTGCTTCAGCTGCTAAAGTCCCAAAATAAAAATAGCGTGGCTAGTGTGTTTTACTTACTTATCTGCACATATATAACTGCTTGGGAATATATTTTCTTTGATTAATTAACTGCTTAGGATAACCCTGCAGGTGAGTCTAGACTTTTGATTTGATATAAATGTAATTTGTAAATTGTCAAGTGTTGTGAAAATTAAGTTTGAGTTGGGATATTTTGGTCCAAAGCTTGGATTCCAAAGAGGAAAGGATGCCCTTTTAGGAACTATTCCTTTTCCATTTGGAAATCCAAATTTGGATCACACTTCTCTTATATCCAAAGAGGAAAGAGTGGCCTTCCCTTCTAAAGGGAAGTGTCCTCTTATCCATTTGGGTAGCTTGTTGCAGAGAACCCAAAGAGTTTGAAGAAAAGGAGTCTGAAGAAGAGAAAAAATGAAGACTTAAAGATTGAGGGTATCCCACTCAAAATAACTTGCGTCATTACTAGACTTAGAATCCGGGTTGTTTTCAGTGGTTCCCGGCCACTTTACTTTCTGCAAAACTCTGGTTTGTA
>NW_021520494.1:0-236 GCF_001605985.2 Dendrobium catenatum | reverse complement strand
AAAAGGAGTCCAAAGAAGAACAAAACTGAAGACTTGACGATTGAGAGTATCCCACTCAAAATTACTTGCGCCATTATTAAGCCTAGAATCCGGGTTTTTGTCAGTGGTGGCAGGCCACTTTACTTTCTGCAAAACTCTGGATTGTAATAAGCAAGACAACTTTGCCTATGAACATTTACTAATTAGTTAATATTTGATATGATGAATTGATTGCCTTTAGGATTGCCTGCTTTTCT
>NW_021520493.1:0-322 GCF_001605985.2 Dendrobium catenatum | reverse complement strand
CTTAAGAAATACTATGCTTGATGTAGCTCAAATTTTTCAATCAATAAAATCTTCAATTTTTAATCAATTTTGTCCAATTCTCTTCAAATATTTTTTAAAATTTTAATACTTTGCGTCTCTTTTCTTAAGACCAAGAAGTGATTCTTCAGATCTTCTTGTCTTAAGATCAAGCCTTTTAAAGGTGGAGTACGCCTTTTGTGGCACCACCCTAAAATTCAAATCTCGATCTTGATCTTATATAGAGCAAGTTTCCTCTATATACGATCTTTCAAACCTGATCACCTGTGTGAAGCAAGTTTCCTTTGCACATGATCAATCCAGA
>NW_021520492.1:0-318 GCF_001605985.2 Dendrobium catenatum | reverse complement strand
TGGGTCCCTTCTTAGGAAAAGTAGAATACAATGCAGATGTGGTATGTTGTGAATCATGTATCTTAGGTCTCCACACCCAATTTGTACTTTGGTGAATAGTACAAGTGTGTGAGATGTGTCCTAGCATGCCACAAGAAAAACATCTAACTCTAGGAAAAAGATTTCTTAAATGATTTGAGTTATAATGCTCTTCCTTGGTTTTGGCTTTGGATTCAAAGTGGGAGTCTTTCAATTTCCCTTAAGTGTATCCAATTAATTTTTAATCCTCAAGTTAGTGTTTTTTAGAACATCATTCTCAATTCTCAAGTTTTTTTCTTT
>NW_021520491.1:0-334 GCF_001605985.2 Dendrobium catenatum | reverse complement strand
GCTTTTGTGTGAAAATTTCAAAAGGTAAAAATGAGAGAGTGTGGCCTAATTGAAATAATTCTACTATAATTAATTTCCTTTTTTGTAATTATGAAAATGTTGATATAATTTAGTAGATGCTAGTTATAAATGGTTGATCATGTGGTGAAAGTTAGGGGTGTCAATTTCGGGTCACGGGTCGGGTTCGGGTCGAACCTGGAACTGACCCGGGTTCAAACGGGTTGACCCTAACCCGACCCGTGAAGACAAACGGGTTGGAAATTCGAAACCGGACCCGACCCGGCGGGTTAACGGGTTGACCCGACCCGGTTGGCTGCTGGCGGACGGCGGACGG
>NW_021520490.1:0-344 GCF_001605985.2 Dendrobium catenatum | reverse complement strand
AGTTTTTTCAACCAAATGATCAAAATCCCAAAAACTCTACATTTCTTTTACTCTATACTTCTAAAATAAATATGAACAAATAGCCCCAAAATTAAAAACAGGAACCCCTTCTCTCAAGGCTAGGTCTAGGAAGCCTATAACCACATCATCAAAGTCCTCCTTTTGGATTAGTTAAAAGAACCATTTTACTTGGGCCAACCTTAGCCAATACATATAACTTAAGATTAAAATAAAACTAAACTAAAATTTAATTTTAAAAAAACATAAATCAAATAAATTAAAAATATATTATTATGCCTAAACTACCCTCACCTTAACCCACGTTCAACCTCTTTAACCTATTT
>NW_021520489.1:0-881 GCF_001605985.2 Dendrobium catenatum | reverse complement strand
GGGAGCTCAGAAGCCTCTCCAGGTTGATCTAATAGTTTCAGAAGATGATGTAAAGTTGACTCCACCTTCAGAGCTCAAGGAAGCCCGAGTCAGCCAGAGTCCTATAGTTCAGGAGAAGGAGGACACTAGAGATCGTTTTGATGCTTTTAGTAGTTTGATTGTGATGCATCTAGTAGAGTTGTATTTTCTTCGGATGGGGAGACTGTTATCCTCAATTCTCTTGTCTTATATGACTTTTATTTTGTTAAGTGTGATAATATCAAATCAATGAAAAAGGATTCTACTTATATCTTGTCTATTTCTGATAATGATGTTACAGATAACTTGAAAAATATATCTGAAAATGATTCTCTACATAATCAATTTGATTTTAAAGAATTAAAACACTCTCTTGGCTATTATTCAGATAGTGATGTCTCTGTTCTTGATTTGCAGGGTACGCCTATTTGTATTGAAGCCGAGATGTCTGATTCTGAAAATTTAACAGAAGTAAAATCAGAATTAGCTGAGGTCGAAGAAGATAACCTGCCTGTCACTTCTTCTGAAGAGATAGTGGAAATCAAGCTTCGTAGTGGCAAAGTATTACCTCCTCACGCTTCTTCTGAAGACAAAGGAAAGCAAGTTATTGACGAGCCGAAGTCTTCTCTTCCACTTCAACCTGTTCCTTTTCATAGTCCAATTGAGAGTGGAATGCCCAAGGTTGATTACAATGTCCTAGCTCATCTCAGGAAGCTGCCTGCCAAACTGAGTATTTACGACACCTTGATCCTTTCCAAAGAAATAAGGGAAGCATTAATCAAAGCTTTGTTAGATCCGGATATTTGCATTGCCCGATTTGCAGCTACACAGCCTGATGAAGCTTTTTGTTCTAGAGGAGTTCC
>NW_021520488.1:0-483 GCF_001605985.2 Dendrobium catenatum | reverse complement strand
TTTTTCAATTTCCTATATGAGTCATGAATTTTTTCAGGAATAAGCAACAAATCTTCATATGAAAGTTGACATACCTCATCTTGATTCGATTGATCAAGATTATCATTAGACATTAGACACAGATTTGTTACCTCCTCCTCTGCTTCTTCTTCTAATGATACTGATGTAGAGTTGGCCCAAAAAGCTTTTTGTGTCTTATCTTCCCTTTCTTGTATTTGGCTTTGTCCTCCCCTTTTTCCTTAGCTGGTGTGCTCTTTACGTTGGGGCAATCAGCTCGAAGGTGACCTGTCTTGCTACACTCAAAATATATTATATCAGATGAAATTTTATTAAACTTTGAGCTTTTACCTTTATTCCCTGTAGAGCTTATGACGCCTTTATTTTCTCTTTAAGAAGTTCTTAAACTGTCGGGTCATCAATGCTATATCATCTTCTTCCTCCACTATAGAGCTGTCACTTTCTGAGTTGTTTGCTTTTAATGCC
>NW_021520487.1:0-278 GCF_001605985.2 Dendrobium catenatum | reverse complement strand
GGACTTCGGTGATGGGAGCGGCAACGGTACTGAAGTTGCGTATAAAACGCCTGTAAAAAGATGCAAGTCATGAAACCTTCGAACGTCGGTGAAGGATTGAGGAACTGGCCAATTGACAATGGCTTCTATTTTTATTGGATCAGCTTCAATCCCTGTATCTGAAATAACATATCCTAAAAAGGAAATTCGTGAAACAAGAAACTGGCATTTTGGTAAGTTTATGAATAATTTTTGAGCCCTAAGAACAATAAAAACTTGGTGTAGATGCTGCAAGTGCT
>NW_021520486.1:0-2601 GCF_001605985.2 Dendrobium catenatum | reverse complement strand
TAAAAATATATTAAAACTAATTTAAATTTAATTATTAATTGACTCGATGGTTGGGTGGTGACGGAATGCCAAGGGGAACGACGGGATTGGACCATCAAAATAGAGGCAACAACGCAACATTTAATACCAATGATTGTCGCTACTGGCAATCATTAGAATTAAATAAGTCTGCGGTGGCGGATGTTGTTTTAACTTATCCGTGTTAGTGTCGTTGCAGAACTGTATGATCTCTGCTATTTTGAAAAGAGCGGCCCACTAGTAGCTGGTCAAAAGGATTAACCGTGGGATCAAATCCACGGTTACTCAAAACTGCTGAACAGCTTGATCTGGACCACTAATCATGTGATCAATGGTCCAAATAATTCAGACTTACAACAGACTACAAGTGATGCCCTAGAAGCAATTTTCTCTTTGTTCTCTCAATACTAATCGTCAAAACTTGTGAAATTTTAAACATAGATTTCCTAGATGAACAAATTTTTTGAGAATATTTTTTTTTTGGCTAGAAAAGTGCTTAAATGAAAACTATTTTACTATAAACTATGTGATATAGGGTAAACATTTTAAGGAAATCTAATTGTTAAAACTTTAGGAAATTGATTCGATTAAGCTTGTACATTATCCTCGTACATCTTCCTAGTGTAAAGTGCGGAGTGCGGCAAGATAAGATCCTAGATTGAATAGTATGAGCTTTGGAATGAACTAACTTTGGTAATGCCCTGTTGAGTCTTAGTAATTAGGTTGTTAAGCCTAAGTGAATGTCCAAGGCTTACAAGAGGGGGGTTGAATTGGTAGTTTTTAAAAAACAAAGTTAAAAATTTAAGAACCCCTTTTTAAAAAATTATTGCACGAAATAAAAATCTCTTTTAAATTTTTGGTAAGAAAAAGGTTTTTCACCACAAAAGTTTTTAACTGAAATAGAAAGTGCGGAAACGTAAAAACAGTAAAGTAATGACACCGTTTTAGTGTTCGGTCTATAACCAGACCTAGCATCCACTGCCCATAGGCAGCCCTCTAGTTTGCACTAATACCAATAGTTGACGTCTGCCTCTTTGCACCCACAGCAAGTGCGGAGAAGCCTTTCACAACCACACCTGCTTTTCAAGCCACTCCCCGGTGCGGCAGAGAACCGTCCCGTCCTTTTCCTACCGCGTGTTGGCAGAGAACCGTCCATCCCTTTCACACTATCCCATAGTGTGGGCAGAGAACCCCTTCGTAACCTTTTGAACACTCTCCTAGGTGTGGGCAGAGAACCCTTCGTCCTTTAACACTCTCCTAGTGTGGGCAGAGAACGCCTTCGTCCCTTTTAAGCACTCTCCTAGTGTGGGCAGAGACCCGTATCGTCCTTTCACACTCTCCTAGTGTGGGCAAGATAACCCTTCGGCTGTTCACAAGCCACTCCAACGTGTCGGCAGAGAAATCCGGATCTTCTTGACAAGATCTTCTACATTAGAAGGAAGAAAGAAAAGAGTGAAGTAATCCCAATTCACACAGTAGAGACTCTTACCTTTGAAAATCCAAGTGAAGACTTCTCGGAGCGTTCAGTAGGATGGAATCCCTCCTAGAATGCTCTCTTCAACTCTCTCTCTTGGCTATTTCTCAAGAGGCACACGAGATCAAATGACAAAAAGAATTGGGTGCAGTCTAATTTGACTATTTAAATACAAAGACAAGACCCGCGCCAAAAACTGCAAGTATTCAAATTCTGTACGCAGTGGTCATGCCTATAACGATCGTGTATCGTCCTGGAACGATTTTACTTCGTATACGACCCTATTTGTATATGTTGTAAAAATGTCTTCAGTACAGCTGATCGTCCTGTACGATGGTTTCGATCCCAGTAACGAACGGTTATTACAAGGTCGATTCTAGAAATGCTGAAAACTGTCCTAAGTCGGTTAAGTACGTTGGACGAAAATTGGATTCGTCTGGAATGACAGGATATTTTTACAGACGGACTGATCGTCCTGTACGATAAAATTATTTCGTGCTGGACAAAAAATTTCCTCGAGGACTGATCGTCCATGGCGTATTTTAATTTCCGTTTGGACGAAAATTTTTTTCTATAGACCCAATCGTCCTGGACGTAATTATTTTGTCTGGACGAAAATTTTAAACAGAGAACCTAAGTCGTCCTGGACGATAATATTATTTCGTCTGGAAACAAAAACTTTTCACAGAGAGCGAGCAATCGTACTGGACGATAATTTATCTTCGTCCTGGACGAATAGAACTTAGAAAAATTTTTCAAAGCAATTTCCTATTCGTTCCATACATGCTCTATAGGAGATAACTGTCTGACGTATTAGTACGAAACCTGAAGATCGGTCGCTGTACGATCAGGTAATAAATTCTACATGATCTCCTTATGTGTGAATGCTTTTTTATTTTCTGGCAACATACAAAATCACACTTACCCTTTCAATTTGATTCTAAGAAAAGTGCAAGCTTTCAAAATTTTAACAAAGTATCTCATCGCTAGAATTTAAGTTTGAAGTCTTCCGTAGTCCGAGAGTTTCGTTTTTCCTGAAGATGTCAGTACACTGACAAGAGCAATACAATTCCATTACCAAATTGTTAGGACGAGATAACTCACATTTA
>NW_021520485.1:0-268 GCF_001605985.2 Dendrobium catenatum | reverse complement strand
GTTCTCTGACCGGTGGTAACCCTTGAGGTGGCTGGAATACCTCGCTGAACTATTGTATGACTGGTTGAACTACAAGAGAAATGTCTCCTTCTTTTCCCACACTAACTTTTTCCAATCGTTGCAGCTCCACCAAATATCCACCTCCAACCTCCTGGATGGTTCGGATCATGGACTTAAGAGACACCCCCGTCCTAGACAGGCCGACATCTCCCTGTATCACCATTCTCCTTCCCCCCACTACTAGTTCCATCCGTAGTTCTCCCCAGTT
>NW_021520484.1:0-249 GCF_001605985.2 Dendrobium catenatum | reverse complement strand
TTGCATAGCCCCTGTCCGATCCTCTCTAAAGGCCGCCCGAACCCCTTTAACCGAGCCCTAGTCCACTTAAACCTAAAGCTCAACTCACTCATTCACTCACTCCAACTCAGCCCCAACTCAGCAGCCTAACTCCCCCAACTCATTACTTGGCTAAAGGTTATCCCTACCCCTAATCACTATTAATTATGATAATTATACTATCATAATTAATTAGTAATTAAAATTAGTGTTAATTATAATAATTATCTT
>NW_021520483.1:0-583 GCF_001605985.2 Dendrobium catenatum | reverse complement strand
TTGATTTTAAGCCTTGAAGGCCTAATATGAATGTATTTAAATCAATACACCGGTCACTACAACCGTGTATTTTTTTATTTGAAGGTTCAAACCTTGTCGACTTCTGTTGATCGGTATAGAAGGATCAGGTTCGAACCTGAATTCACTTGTCAACCCGCGCAACACCCCTAGACGTCACGTATGTACCAATAACATGCTCGCCGGGGCCCATGAAGGTGATTTTTATATACCCCTTTAGTGTACCTATGTGCATACAGTTTATAGTGCACGTGCAGAGGTATTTTGAAATAATTGTAGTTGTGTAGATAACTATCATTTGGATGCACACAACTTTTCATTTGAGAGCTTATACACGCCTTCTGTCCGCTAGCACGGGTATTGCGGATCCGGTGGCGTTGTGTCTTGGTGTTGGCTCCCCCTTTCTCATTCACCGGGGATGGATTTTCTGGATTTTGGAGTCAAAGACAGCTGATTTGGAAAGAACTCCTTTTAGGCTTTTCGGCATAGTGGACTTGCTCTTTTCGGTGTTTGTGGGCACCCGAACTATTCTCTTCTTTATTATA
The DNA here is from genome assembly GCF_001605985.2 of Dendrobium catenatum. Lineage (NCBI taxonomy): Eukaryota > Viridiplantae > Streptophyta > Magnoliopsida > Asparagales > Orchidaceae > Dendrobium > Dendrobium catenatum. The sequence continues at coordinate 20 of NW_021520483.1, read as the reverse complement.
GAATCAAAAAGAGACTTTGG
>NW_021520482.1:0-209 GCF_001605985.2 Dendrobium catenatum | reverse complement strand
CTGTTTTGCTGTCCAGAGAGTTCATGGCTGCTGTCCTAAATATTTCCGACGAGGCAAACTGCTGTCCTGCACCCCCGGAACCCCCGTTTGTTGTCCGGAAAAGACACGGCTGCTGTTTCAGGATTCCAGCAGTTTTCTGGTGTTGATTCGCCATCCGGAAGGCTCTCATTGATTGCTCAGAAGATCCCACACTGCTGCCCACACGCAGG
>NW_021520481.1:0-295 GCF_001605985.2 Dendrobium catenatum | reverse complement strand
GATGTGCTAGTCGTGTACAATACCCTTTTTAGCACGATACTAATTTAATCCAGATTTCAATTCCTTTTATTTAGCCTTATTCCTTATGATTAGATGTGGAAGTGGTGAATCATGCACTTCGTAGAAACATCATAGTTTAATCAAGTTTTCTTTTTCTTTAGGTTTAGATTCTTTCTTTCCATAGGATTAGACATCATGTGCAACACCCTTTGAGGCATCATATTAGTTTAATCTAGTTTTCTTTTCCTTTTGGTTAGGAATCTTCTTTTTTTATGATTAGACGTGCTAGTGATGG
>NW_021520480.1:0-238 GCF_001605985.2 Dendrobium catenatum | reverse complement strand
GCTGAGATTACCACGCACCAAAAGAGGAGCATACTCGATCATGGTCATTATAGACCAATTTCCCAAAATGACACACTTTATCCCTTGCAACAAGACATTCGATGATGTTAACATTGCACAACTCTTTTTTAAGGAGATCATAAGATTGCATTGTTTGCCTCGGAGTCTTATATCTAACCGCGATGTAAAGTTTGTGAGTCATTTTTGGAGAGAATTATGGAAGAGAATAAATATCGAT
>NW_021520479.1:0-215 GCF_001605985.2 Dendrobium catenatum | reverse complement strand
TGTTAGAGTTACTGGACTTCTTGGAGGATTCCTTATAAAATCTTTTCGTATTAGGACGTCTCCGAGTTAATGACCTGGAAGTGGATGCACCTGAATTTGGATTTCCTTTTAATTCAAGCACTGGCTCTGTAGAGGATTTCCATTTGATGCTAGGAACTCCTTCCAGCTGTTTGATCATATTCATTGTCTTCTTGGATATTGCGGTCTGCCATTCA
>NW_021520478.1:0-321 GCF_001605985.2 Dendrobium catenatum | reverse complement strand
GTAGGAACGAATGCAACGGTGGAGCCATAAATTCTTATTAGTGGGGGCAAAATTTCATGATTTTTAAATTACTCTTAATAAATTTTGGGTGATTTTTTGACTTACTATTTATTAGTTCATATTAAAGTAATATTTGTATATTTAAAAATAATAATATTTATTTTCAATAATTTATTAAATTCTATATTTATTAGTTGTATTATATATATATATAGGTAGGGATTACATTGGATTTAAATATAGTCCAACTTGTAGATTTAGTGGAAGGCCCTTGTAGTCCAATAGACAAGCGAGCTCTCAAAAACTCAGAGATTTGAGTTT
>NW_021520477.1:0-229 GCF_001605985.2 Dendrobium catenatum | reverse complement strand
AAAGTTTGATCTCCCTTAATTTTTCTAAGCCTATTTGATGCATATCTTATTAGTTTATGTATTTATAAGAACATGTTAGGATTTTATGGAATCAGTGAGAAGTCCTCTTTCATTGAAAAATAAATATAGATTATGAGCATGCATGATTTAAGAAAATTTTGCTTTGAATAGTATATGGGTATATATATATTCAAACATACAAAACTAGTGTCATATACCTTTGATTAAA
>NW_021520476.1:0-311 GCF_001605985.2 Dendrobium catenatum | reverse complement strand
CCACTCACACTTCATATTGTAAACGTGTACTTATTCAGCATTAGTGCCATGACGAAATAGAAGTATGATTTAGGAATTTTTGTGGGGCTTGTGAAGCTTGTCATAAGCCCTACAACATATTAAAAATATTTGTGATGACTTGTTGTGGGATTTAATGTGAACCTCAAAGTATCACTTAAAAAAAAATCCTAGAACAAGTGTGTTTGAGCAACCTAAATTTTGGATGTGTTGTATAGCTTGTGATAAAAAAAATTATGGCTAGTTACTTTTTTTATGCAAGTCTTTCAAAGCTTGGGAAACTCATCTTTATG
>NW_021520475.1:0-438 GCF_001605985.2 Dendrobium catenatum | reverse complement strand
TATGAAGGGTCAAGTTGCGTATTTTACTTCGGCTCAACGTCGGCCTTAGGATTTACTCTTTTTGATCACATGTTGTCATCTATTTTGTTTTAAAATGTGTGTGATCGGGTCTGCGACGATTTAATTTTTAATTTACGTGCATTTGAGTCTTTATCGCACATGTTCGTTCTGTGCGTAAATTCTTCTGAGCGGGACCTCATTTTGTAAAACGAATTGTGCGAGCACGTGCGACTCCTCAAGACTTATCAAATGAGCCCATTCGTGTTCAAATGGGGTGTTATTTGATGCGTATCGTGGGGAGAGAGTGTGATTATTATTGTTATTATTTGTATACATATACATTGATTCATTTAAAATTAAGTAAATATAATAAATTAAATACAATATTAAAATATAAAATATAAAATTCTATGAATATATATATATAATTAATAAAAT
>NW_021520474.1:0-429 GCF_001605985.2 Dendrobium catenatum | reverse complement strand
GAGGTTTTAAAGGATTCAAAACTGATAACTATCACCTTTCACACCTTCTGTATGCGGATGATGTGTTAATTTTGGGTGATGCCACTATTGACAACTGTAATATCCTCTCTTCTGTTCTTAAAGAGTTTGCAAATGCATCTGGACTTCATATTAACTATGATAAATGTTCTATCATGTTCTCAAAGAGTCAAAGAAACCAAGAAATGCTTTGTCAAGCTCTCTCTATTATGAATGTTAGCACTAAGTTAACTTATCTTGGCATTCCCATTTCTTTTACTAGATTAAAAGTTGAGGATTTTATGCCACTGATGGATAAACTGCACAAAAAATTCATCGGGTGGAAGGCTAATTTATTATCTTTTGCTGGTAGATTACAGTACTTAAAATTCACCATTCAGAACATCATTGCCTATTGGATTAGAGGATCTA
>NW_021520473.1:0-254 GCF_001605985.2 Dendrobium catenatum | reverse complement strand
CGATGAAATCATTTCCACGAAGGAAGGTGGTCGCCAACGGTACTTGGTGCACTGGAAAGGGAAGACGGCGACAGAGGACACGTGGATGGATCGAGAGGAGCTGCAGAGTTTAGATCTAGATCTCCTAGAGATGTACGAGAGCTCTAGAGACTTTTACTCGACGGGGTCGAGCTTTCTCCCACCTGGGGGGAATGATGTGGACATCGATCAGAAGTTTAAGCATGTGTATCGCCGGAGACAGCGCAGATCGACGG
>NW_021520472.1:0-342 GCF_001605985.2 Dendrobium catenatum | reverse complement strand
CTCCTCGACGCATGCGCTTAGAAATCGAACAACAAGTTGTTTTTGAAGTTAAGAAATTGGCCGAAGCCGGGTTTATTCGGGAGGAACAATACCCCTCTTGGGTAGCCAGTGTCTTGCCGGTCCAAAAGAAGAATGGTCAAATCCGGATTTGTGTCGATTATAGGGATCTGAATAAGGCATGTCCCAAAGATGAGTTCCCTTTACCTATACCAGAACTCATGGTGGACATTGCCTCCTCACATGCCATTTTCTCATTCATGGATGGCTCATCGGGTTATAACAAAATCAAGATGGCCTCAGAAGACGAGAGAAATACGGCATTCAGAACCCCTATTGGAATCT
>NW_021520471.1:0-215 GCF_001605985.2 Dendrobium catenatum | reverse complement strand
ATGTTTAAAGGTTTAGGTCTAAGTCCACAGCCCTTAGGCACCTGAGGTCATATTGCCTCTTGAGGTCGCGCTGCTTCATATCATACCGAGGTTGCACTACCTCTACTGGGTCATACTTCCCATTAAGATCACATTGCCCTCTTCCCCTATAACCTAACAAATTCTCAGGCTTATCTGCTTATTGCATTTTCTCTTTGGGATGGTGTGACACTTTC
>NW_021520470.1:0-236 GCF_001605985.2 Dendrobium catenatum | reverse complement strand
GTTTTTAACGCACAACACCTTGTTTTGATCGTATTTGAATTCTGCACACTTTAAAATTAGCTTTGCTAAAAAAATTTAGATCTGTCTGCAGTTATTTTAAAAACAGCCAATGACACTATTTTTAAATAATATTTAATCATCGTATGTAAACTTCGGAAATGAGTAACTTTCTTGTTTTAAGTCTGATTTTGATGCACAGCACCTTGTTTAGTTCGTATTTGAATTCTGTATAGTCT
>NW_021520469.1:0-201 GCF_001605985.2 Dendrobium catenatum | reverse complement strand
AGCCCCTCACATTCTCTCTCAATTAAAGTTTAGTCAATATTCCTAAGATCTTTAAGCATGCAACACCTTTCCTACTCTCACATTGTAAATAAAATATATCTAATTTTCGGAATTTAATAAATCCAAAATTAGAAAATCTTGTATTTCAAACAAAATCCATAAGATAGCCTCTAAAATCCTCCCAAACCCTAATAAAAACCA
>NW_021520468.1:0-241 GCF_001605985.2 Dendrobium catenatum | reverse complement strand
CTATGAGTTATTTAGCTTGCGAGTTATCTTCTTCTACATTACTTTTTCTATTTTAAATCGATCTTTTATCTAATCTACTCTCCACGGTTTTCCTTCCACCTGAATCTTTCTTCTCCAAATATTATGTGTAAGTTGTTGTTGTGCCCCGTTTGTTGGTATTTGCCAGATGCGCACCGACTTGAGCTGGATCATAATTTCTGTTGCGAACCACTTGTTTGATTTTTTCTTTAAGAACCATTCT
>NW_021520467.1:0-200 GCF_001605985.2 Dendrobium catenatum | reverse complement strand
GCAATCAAGATTATATATAATCCTTCAAGTATTTAGAGTTATTAGGTTTTTTACTACAAAATCTGGATTCAAGCTCAAGCTTCAAAAGATAAAAAATATAAGTTTTAACAAATTAAAATGCCTTTTAAATTATTAATTTTATCATAAATTTAATTAAATTTTCTTTTAACTCATTTATAAATATTAACAAATTGAGGAGA
>NW_021520466.1:0-3317 GCF_001605985.2 Dendrobium catenatum | reverse complement strand
AAAAGTTTGTACTTTGTACCTTATGAAAATTTAAGTAGCGACCAAAAGACGCACTAAAGAACAAAAATCAAGTCCTTATCAATATGTTTGTCATTAAGGGGATAAATGCCTATCACTTCATAGCATACAGATTGCATGTACAGAATCTCTGTTAGAGAAATTGGGTTTAAATGACATTAATAAAAATGTTGTTATTATTTATCATTTTTCTATAATTGATTCAATATTCTTAGTTAAAAATAATATAAAATTCATTGTTACCGTTGGTGCATATGGATATCAGTAAAATAAGATTAAACTGTTTTTTTTTTAATCTAATCAAATATTTGATTCATACTAATACACAATATTGAATCTTAGTGATAAGTACTTAAAACAATTACTAAGATGATAATTGTTGAGCCCTTACACGTAAATAAATAGAGAGAGTGAGAGTTGCACACATAGAGGGCATAAATATATTTTATATAAATAATTTTGGGAAAAAAATCATAGTGTTTAATTTAGGTTATGTTTGTGACAATTTTTTTTACTATTTTTGAAGCAGCTTTCTAGTACAGAATTTCCTAGTTTAAAAATTTTTATAATACAAAATTATTTTAGAAAGCAATAAGAAAGCTGTCACAAACAAAATCTTCAAGTAAATCCAAGTTTTGAGTTATACATGTTCACTTTCATGTAACTAAAGAAATGTGTGTATAATGTTTAAATTTTGACTATTAAAGACTATGATTTTGTTTTAGACAGCTTTCATATTATTTTCTAAAATAAATTTTCCGTACAAACAAAATTTAATTCTAAAAAGTTGTGTACTAAAAACTTTTTTAGAAAGTAATAAAAAAAAAATTAGTCCCAAAAGAAGCCCATCTATTGAGATGATAGTTAAGAGCATTCAAGGTTGATGATTTTGACAAGTGATAATAGACATTGATTCTTCTTCTAATATGAGGGGAACTAGGTGATCACATGCATGAAGGCGAAGTTTGAATAAGGAAAAAATAAATGACAATTTATTGGAGTTTCCAAACAATTGTTAGTCCTCCAAAATTTTCTACTATAATGGATGCACCAATGGCTGCTTGCTTGATAAAAAGAGTAATGAAGTGATATTACCCATATGCCTCCTTGATCAACCTAGTCGAATTATAGTAGTGCCAAGCGACTGATTAATGGACACTGGTAGTGGTGTGCCAGTAGTGTTGGCGATAAAGTCTATAATTGATGAACTAAAAACACCATCTTACAGTTTTTATTGCCACGAGCATAACAATGATGACAAATAAAAAAATTAATTATTTGATTATCAAGAATAAAACACGAAGCATAAGTCATATTTTGTTGTCACTCTAAAATGACAACAATTAGGCACAAGCTGGATATGGATTTGTTCAGCTTCAAGGGAGTAATATTATTGTATACGCATAACTACCTTAACGGGTGTCTTAATAGGTAGTTGTTGTGTCGTAATGAACACACTCGTCCTTTAGATGAGATCCCTTAGAAACTCGCCTAAGCCAACCAAGTAAGTCGCCCTAAGTAGGGCGAGTCAAGGATGGTCTATCAGGCAAGCAGCTCGACACTTGTTGCTATGTTAATCATTAGCTCCCACCATAGAACCATCATCCACTCATTAGCTATAGGAAGGATATCACCTAGAGTGCCTTACTCACCATACCAATGCTCACCATAGCATCTAATCTTAGCTTCTTCTGCACAATTTCCTGTTCTCTCATGGTGATCTAAGACTAAGCATGAGAAAATTTCAACTCCCAACTAATTTGCCACTACAAAACTCATCAAACTCTACGTTAGCTGATAGAAAAGACAATCATCATCTAGCTTGCCCTCTACGTTGCTCTCCATTGTGCACTTAAAACTACCTCACTTGCCTAGAGGTGAATCCTCGATCCCATCTCTCCCACTAATTAGAAGGTGACATGTTTATAGAGTGTGGTGTAGAGTTGTATTTTTTATCCTTTTTTTTTATGTAGCCATTTATTTAGCCCCTAGGGTCTTATGAATAAGGGGTGATAGGAACTATTCAAGGACACAAACAAAATTTTCATGAGAAATACTAAATGATCTCTTTGACTAGCAGGAAAATTCTACTTATTTCAGATATATAGTTTTCCTATAATCCCCACTCTCACTTACATGTTCTTCTACTCTTTTAGGCAGGCCTGCTAGTAAATTCAGGTATCATCTATTGACAAATTTAGATTGAACATTGATGTAGTGGATCGTGGAAGAATCAGATATGGTAGAAGGAATTCTTAATCCATGGAACAAACACAAACTATAAGCTTCAAAAGAGTATATAATTCATCAATGATCTCCTAGTATAATACTTGCATATATATAAATGCAATAGAAGATTCTAGAGAATATGTAACAAACTAATAAACTATTTTTAAGGGCTTATTTGGCTAATGATGTTCCACATCATACTCCCCTAGTGTCAAAAGAAGCTCGACTCCATCAAAGAGTTTTATAGGGCGTGATCTGGTTGCATGGAGCACAGATAAGGTTGCGGGTCAGTCGCGTGAACCGTAGGCGACAGGTTGTGTGTTGATTGCAGCAACGGGCAGGAGCGAAAGTGGAAGCAGATTACAGGATGCCAATCGCGTGTGTGTGCTTGTTAGGTTACATGCTAGAAGCAGGATAATGAGCTAAGTAGAAGAAGAATAGATAATAGCAGTGGAAGTTGCTTCATCGGATTCCAAATCACAATCATTATGTCCATCTTTCTCAGCTTGAACAACCAAATCATGTTTGATTCTGCTTTGTAGATCAAAGGCCTGCTTAATGGGCTCTAGATTATAAGGATAGACTAGGTGCAGGACCAAGAGTGCGGTCCGGACATACGTGGGAGTGTGTTTGGAGTTGAAGAAGCAAAGTGGAAGTGGATCAGGATCATATGTTTGGTGGTGAGACGAATTAGAGGCGGAATTAGAATGAGTGACAACACAAGATACTGGGTGTGTTAGCATATCTGATTTGACAAGAGGCAAGTCAAGAACGATGTCTATGGGATGGTTGCTGACTTTATGGTCGAGTGGAGGATCTCACCATCAAAGTGAAAGTTTGAGCAAAGGGTAATCATGGATGTGTTGACCTCATTTTTGTATGAGGTCACTAAGGACCCACCCAGACTCCAGATCAATCCTGACCCTACATCAATCTATACTCTAAATCCTAGGATCTATCTTTACCCTAGGATTCTTCCAGATCAATCTAAAAACTAGGATTCTCCTAGATCTAGACCGTATGATCTTCTCAGACCTAAGGAGCTGCCTAGACCTTAGATCAATCCAGAC
>NW_021520465.1:0-524 GCF_001605985.2 Dendrobium catenatum | reverse complement strand
AAAATATTTAAATTACTATGAAATTAAATATTAATTAACTATTTAAATATTTAAAGTTCTAAAATTATTTAAAAGGTATATAGTATTTCAAAATATTTTAAATTTTAAATTAAAGTAATTTGAATTCCAAAATTTTTGATATACTATATCTCTTTTTTAAATTTCTATTTAATTTTCTATGAATTTTTAAAGAAAATTAGTTTTAAATTAATTTAACATTAATTTTTAATTAAATAGTTGTTCTAACGCCATTAGAGCCGCCGAAGGGACATGCGGTGTCCTCGGATTGGAGGACGAATCCACGGCGAATCAGTGCCACTGATTGCAAGGCGGCGCATGCGACGTGGTTTCACTAGTCTGATTAAGTGTGCGTAGGAAGCTGTTTGATCATATCCACAATTTTGAATTAATGGCTCAAATTGATCCGAACAATACAACAGATAGCGCGGCGGATCGATACACACGGTAAGACAGACAACGAAAGAGCAAAATTAGAACCATTGATCATAAGATCAACGTTCAAG
>NW_021520464.1:0-266 GCF_001605985.2 Dendrobium catenatum | reverse complement strand
TTAAGGATGTAAAATCAGTATTGTTCCTCGAGCACATGGACTACAATTATGTTCAGTCATGCAGTATTATAATTAATCTAATTATTCACGGACAGCACTGGACCCTTTTAGCTGATTACATAAAGCAGAAAAGGTGGGAATTTTACGACTATATACCAACCCTATGCATAGAAGTATTGCCGTGAAGATAGTGAGTTTGATTCTAATCTTGAATTGTTAAAAAATTTCATGATTATTTTTAAGTGACTTAATTCTATTCCATATAT
>NW_021520463.1:0-326 GCF_001605985.2 Dendrobium catenatum | reverse complement strand
TAGAATCAGAATGTGTTGATTCATGGGAGTAGTTTCTCAGCTTAATATATATACTAATTCCAAATTTTCATACCCAAACTAATTTATGCATTATATCCAACAAGCACACTGGTTTGGTGCATGGTTATCATGAAATTTTTCCAAATGCTGTACATTGCTACTATCTATACCACATACGTGAGAACTTTACGAAAGCAGTGCACCGAATGGGTGTTTTTTTTTTTTTTAAAGAAATGCAAATTGCATTAAATTAAAAAAGGAACAAAAGACCTAGATACAAATTAGAGAGTCACATTATTCCTTTACCAATTAAGTAAAAGGTTGAG
>NW_021520462.1:0-347 GCF_001605985.2 Dendrobium catenatum | reverse complement strand
TAAACAAAATGTCTTTGCAACATTGATATTTATGTTTTTCTAAGTTTATTTGTTTTTGTTTTGTTTTTGATTTTGTGAATTTTTGTGTGTTTTAAATGAATTTGTTTTAGAGTCTATTTTTGTTTGATTTCTGTGTTTTTGAATGTTTTGTTTGATTTTATTTAATTAAAATTCAAAATTTCAAAAATTGGTGGAAATCGTCCGGGACGAATTTTTTTTTGTACTGGACGATGTGTGGAAAAATCAGTTTGCGAGAATTTTTAACCGTTTTGAGAGCAGTTTTTAATTAGATAGTCTGTACGATCTGACGATCGTCCAGGACGAAATTTTTTTTCTCTCAAACATCG
>NW_021520461.1:0-205 GCF_001605985.2 Dendrobium catenatum | reverse complement strand
AAAAAGCTTGCTTTTTATGGATAGAAGAGAGCATTAGAGAAAGTTTTAAAACTAATAATAAACAAAATCTTTTAAAAGCCCAAGACACATTAAAGCTTGCATCTTTTTATATTTTATATTTTAGTTAAATTTTTTATTTTAATTGAAATTTAATTAATTTTCATTAAGTTAAATATAAATATAATTTAAAATTAATTTATTAATC
>NW_021520460.1:0-311 GCF_001605985.2 Dendrobium catenatum | reverse complement strand
TCCCAAGATCGGTAGTCGGAGAAGTGGCATTCTCTACTAGGAGAGGGACATATACCTCACGAGGTGAAGCAGGAGCTTGTAGAGAAATAGCTCCTATATCAGGTAGGGTAAGGTCCTTAGACTCTTGTGTAGGGAGCCTAGGAATGACACATAAATCTGTGCTATCTACAACCGGATCATCAACGAGAATCATAACTAAATCAGGAACTGGACTAACTGCAAGAAAACTATCCACTGTAACAACTGGGGCACTGGGTTGAACATCCATCGACTTAATCAAGACTAGAGTAGGTCTAGCTGGGACTCGTTGG
>NW_021520459.1:0-227 GCF_001605985.2 Dendrobium catenatum | reverse complement strand
ATCAAATACAAGCCTAACAATTAGGATAGACTGGGGTATTTCTGAAGTAATTCAGAGTCTCAAAACGCCTCCTACACTTCGTCCTTTGACTCCAGAAATAACTGCTCAAACTTGAACCATTCCCGATTGAAAATTCCAAACCTTAATCTCCTTTGACATCAATCGTTGAAAATCTTAAATAAAATTCATGCCGCTATTTTAATCGAGAGTTTTCATAGGAAACTTCT
>NW_021520458.1:0-276 GCF_001605985.2 Dendrobium catenatum | reverse complement strand
TATTTTAAGTTATTATTTATATATTTATTTATTTATGCATTTTCTATTTTTACCCTCACTTGAGGGAGTAGGTGCTTGTGATCCTAAGGGGCACTTTTGTCTTTTGTTATGTATTTTGGGCTATTTATAGCCTCCTTTCTTGTAATGATCAATGAATTATTAAGAAGAAAATTTCTGCACTTTGTTCTTGAGAGCGATGTAAGTTCTTAGGAGAGTGCAAGTCCCGATGTAAGGGTAACACAATGCCCACCAGCCGCAGGAATCGTTTGGGCTAGT
>NW_021520457.1:0-327 GCF_001605985.2 Dendrobium catenatum | reverse complement strand
TATATCAACTAAACATATAGATAAGATCCATTTGTCAGTTCAAGTTATAACATACAAGCCCATCCTCTCATCAATTCCCCTTTTGTAAAGGAAAAATCATTATCATAATGACTACAACATTTTATGTAAACAAAAAAAAAGATCAATTCATATGTAATAACATAAAAAAAATAGCTATACATTTCAATAATGAGTTGATTCCACTATTAGCTATTAGCTAAATACAAAAAGGGTATTAGATCAGAAGATATCTAAAATAAAATTAGTAATACAAGAATCATTAATAATAAAATTTCATAAATCAACCTCGATGAAATCATAATCTAA
>NW_021520456.1:0-265 GCF_001605985.2 Dendrobium catenatum | reverse complement strand
AGCTTAATTTCATAAATGCAAAATATTTTTCAAGTTTTTAATTCATACAAGAAATTAGATAAAGCCTTAAATACAAACTTTTTGAATTTTCACCCAACATTATACCATATAATAATAAAAATATAGTACAAGAAAGAGCTTCGTAATCATGCTTTAACTATCTATGAAGAGATGTGCATTAAAAATGCAAACAAAAGACCAAAAAACTAAAAAAAAAATATTTATTTTTCTAAATAAATAGAATAAATTTTAATGGTTTATAAAA
>NW_021520455.1:0-1014 GCF_001605985.2 Dendrobium catenatum | reverse complement strand
CAGAAGTACTAACCAACTGCGGAGCATACCTGGCTAAAGTAGTAAACTCAACCTCGTACTGCATCACTGTCTTGCTCCCCTGAACAAGTCTCAGAAAACTCTCTTGCATCTGCTATCGTGTTGAAGGGGGAACAAACCAGTCTCGGAACACTTCATTCAATTCTTCCCAGGTAATCAAAGAATTCAATCTGCCCTGAAATCTGGCTGCCTGCTAGCCTTCCCACCAGTGCTCAGCCTCTCCATCCAACAGAAATACTGCCAAAGGAACCTTCCTATCTGACGGACACTGCATTCCGTCAAAGGTCTTCTCCAATCTCCTCAGCCACTCCTCGGCTGCTCTGGGCTCAACAGCACCCTCAAATCTCAGAGGATTCAACCTAAAAAAAACCTGCAAATGTCTATCAATGTCATCTGATCTGACAGTAGAAGCTCTGCTCTGAGTCTCGCTCATCATCTGAGCAACAAGTGTAGCAAACTGAGAAAGTGTGTCAGCACCGGCCACTGGGGCTGTACTCCCCACTGGTGTTGCCTGACTGGCACTCTGCCCGTCTATCATGTCTGGGTCTGGCTGATCCATACAGAAAATCTAGAAAAATCCGGAAAACTATCACAAAAACAACACAATAAAAAGCCGAACAAACCAAAACTACCCCCAGACAGACTCACTGATCACTTCTTATAGCTCTGTTTTACACAATCACAAATTCCATAACCAATGCTCTGATACCACTAAAATTGTCACGACCCGACCCGATCCGAGACGGATCCCGCTCGCACCGGGTCGCAACATGGAATGAAACGACTGACTTACTAACCAGGATCTGGTTATGGAATTTAGTTCGGAACTGAATCTTCCAAATAATTTAACTCAAACAGACACACAAACACAGAGCTACTTTGAATCATCAAACACAGCGGAACAAAACATTTATCTTTTCTTTTCCTCAAAACAATCATCTACAAATACAGTACATGGATTTTAACCAGAAAGAAAGACATAACAGAAAAGCCATG
>NW_021520454.1:0-209 GCF_001605985.2 Dendrobium catenatum | reverse complement strand
AGGACTAGGTTGTAAGACCCACAACTCGGTCCGCTTAACTTACAGGGCTAGGTCGTAAGATCCACCGTTAGGCAACTTCTAAGGAAGCCATAAGACCTATCCAACCAAAATTCTTTGGGCAACTCCTAATTGGAGCCGTAAGCCCCAAACTAAATCAAATTCTCCAGGCAATTCCTAATTGGAGCCGTAAGCCCCAAACTAAACAAACT
>NW_021520453.1:0-271 GCF_001605985.2 Dendrobium catenatum | reverse complement strand
AATTTTTTTATTTATCTCTCCTATTTTATTTTTCTATGTCCACGTTCAATTTATTCCCTTTAGTTTATTTCTCTCTCCAAAATTTTTTATTTTATTTTTTTTAGGTTGAGCCAGTCGCCCAATCAATGGGCGACTTTGCCTATTTCTAAATTTATGTTTTTTGGTGGTTTAATACCTAATTAAATTAATAGTGATAACTGTTTTAAAAATTTACCCTTATAGATTTTTGTTAGGCTGTGTGATTGAAGGCTATAGATGACTCTGGTAAATG
>NW_021520452.1:0-391 GCF_001605985.2 Dendrobium catenatum | reverse complement strand
TATTTGTATAATTGATTCGATATGTTTTCCTCTCAGATTCATCCTTAAAATTTTTAAAATCTTTTTCAAGATCAGCAAAGGATGATTTTAGATTTTCTAAATTCTTATTCAAGTCATCATATTCATCAAGTAGTTTCATGTGGTTATCATCTATTAATGCATGATCTTTCCTAAGGATTTTATGTTCCTTCTTGATCTCTTCAAATTCTAAACTTAAACTAGCATGCATCTTTTTTATTTTCCTATATGCATCATGCATGAGTTCAGAAACTTCAAATAATTCATCATAAGTTAAGTCACATACCTCTTCTTGATCTGAGTGATCCATATTGTCTGCCATCAAGCAAAGATTAATGACTTCTTCTTCTTTTTCTGTCTCAAATGAGTCTGA
>NW_021520451.1:0-340 GCF_001605985.2 Dendrobium catenatum | reverse complement strand
ACAAATTGATAAACCCGGTAAATAATGGATTTAACATTTTCTGTAATTGAAAAAATAATGAAAGCTGAAACAAATTTATCATGTGAGGGCTAGGCCACCGGCGACAACCAGCGTAGACTTTCAGGGCACTTCTCTCTTTTTCCCTTCCGCCCATTGCCCTCTCTCTATCACCTCTCAGGAGTCGGGTCTCAAATCAAAACAGCCGTGTAGGGCTAAACGATTCGATCTCAAGAGCGATCGAAGTCACCTACTCCGGCTGATCTCACCCTCAGTCGGAGGAGATCGTCATGGAGAATCATCTATTATGGTAAAACCCAAAACATAAGTCTTTTTTTCCTAG
>NW_021520450.1:0-274 GCF_001605985.2 Dendrobium catenatum | reverse complement strand
ATCAACCACACTTACAACTTCCAAATCATGTTACATAGGGTAAATGTAAGCTCACCTACTAATTACTCATTTCAAAAAGAATAAACTAAATCAATAAGTTGTGTAACAACATAGATCAACCCAAGTTTAAGAGGAGATCTCAATCAAATTTACTAAATATTTTACTAAGGAAATATGGAGGGATCTTAGCAAATATAGTCATGCTCAAGCTCACAAGAAACAATGTAAAATCTTTGTATTCAAATATGCTCACCAAACACTTGGTTAAGTGAGT
>NW_021520449.1:0-214 GCF_001605985.2 Dendrobium catenatum | reverse complement strand
CGCTCAGCTCTTCACGAGAAGACGCCAAGACTTTATGCAAGGGAGACTTCAGAGATCAGTAGATTCTGGACAGTTTCTTGCTGAGCACTGCTCAGTCTAATTCCTTACAGGCTAAGCCTGCGATAAAGTCGTTCGCATCAGCGTTAGCGTTAGCGTTAGCGTTTGCGTTTTGGGTAACATCTCCAATCTTTGCTAGTTTAATTCCATGCAAGCT
>NW_021520448.1:0-1153 GCF_001605985.2 Dendrobium catenatum | reverse complement strand
CGAATGGAGCGCGCGTAAGGGAGAAAGTTACCTTCGCAGCAATCAAGTTCTCGTTCTTGCTTCCGTTTAAAATGTCGTAACTTCCGAACCAACAGGAGCGGAACGTCGTTGAGAGAGGTGAAGGAATCGGAGGGAGCTAGGGAGTTCGGCAAGGGCTGGATCAGCTTTGGAGGAGCAAGGTAAGTCGGCGGAGGAAGCTCGGGTAGAGGAGGTGCCGGCCAGGTAAGGGAGCTCTTCTCTCTCTCTCTCACGGGATGAAGGAGCAGGGTGGGGAGGCGATGGAACAAGAGGGCTCGGCCGGCTCTGTTCGTGGAAGCAGAGGGAAGATCGTGGTATTTGCCAACGAGAGAAGAGCAGCATCGATCGTTTTATAGACGCAATTCGGGATGCGATCGATGCTGTCTACTGGCTTTAGGAAGATTTTACGGAGAAACGACTGTTTCGACGCCGAACTCAGCAGGATTCGCGACTGGTTTTGTGGATCCAACGGGTAAGATGTATGCACGTTAGATTTTGGCTTCCTCTTTCTTTTTGTTCTTTTGTGTATAAGATGCAGGTCAACAAATGCCCCCAACAAATGTGGTACGCGTCCAGAGCGAATCACGTTTGTTGTAAGCTGTTTGGCCCTGTGAATCTCTAGATATTTGTTCTAGATGTCACACTAGGTCTTTCATTTAGTGGATCTCCAAAAATTTACTTGGATGTCACATTAAGATTTTCATTTAGTGGATCTCCAAAAATTTGCTTGGATGTCACACTAAGATTTCCATTTAGTGGATCTCCAATTATTTGCTTGGATGTCACACTAAAATTTTCTCTCTCAATAGATCTCTTCGATGTATCAATACATGGTTGAGATACTGATTTCTTTTGTCCTGTGCTTTGTGCTGCGGACATTGATGGAGGATTGTCTGATTTGTCTTTACTGACTTGTCAGGTGATTTTTTTGTACCTTCGGCCCTATGCTTTCCTGCTTTGGCGGGCTTGTTGAAGGATTATATGCCGATGACCTAAACCCTTAGGTTTTCATCAGGTCGATGGCGAAAAGTCATCGGTCCAGAGCTTTGAGCATAACCGACTTGTTGATGACAGAATCCACTTAGTTCAGCCATAGGATTTTCACGAACTTTGGGATAATTTTCTTCGGTCCTCT
>NW_021520447.1:0-238 GCF_001605985.2 Dendrobium catenatum | reverse complement strand
ACTCGATATTCTATTTTATTATTGTTATTAATTTTTATTATTATGATTTTATGATAATCAAATTATTTTTATTATACAATTTATTATGTCATTTATATAGTTTTCAAGCAATAATGATCTTTGCTCATCTTAACTTTGATAAGTTTTGCTTTATTATGTATAATTGGTCAACCAGTCAATAATGAAGAAATGCTTTGCATATATGATTTAATTATGACCAAATATAACGTTATTATTC
>NW_021520446.1:0-1218 GCF_001605985.2 Dendrobium catenatum | reverse complement strand
ATTATTGAGCCATATCGGCCTGGACGATTCTGCGATCTGCCTGACCGATATGACCGTTTCTTTAAATTCTGGCCGATCCAGCCATTCTTTTTCAACCTCATCCCTTCTCCTCTTGTGTCTCCTTACTAATCCCTTGCTATGGCCGGTGGGAAACGAGTTTGACAGACTTCTAGGAGTTCTTCAAGGGCTAGGATTGACCCTCATTTCATGGAGGCAGAAGACGAAGCCGCCTACTATAGATACAAAGAGTGTGGGATAACTGTCTCCAGAATCATCAATCCTACCCACATCTCATACCCAGTAATCGATCTTTTCGCTCACACCTCCCTTTGTTTCATTCTGTGTCTTGCTTTCCCCTTCAATACCGAGTTTCTTCGAGAATTCTTTACAAACCTTCATATTAACCCTACCTTCACAGCCCTGTCCTCCTATTTAAATCGACGCCCTGTTGAAATCACGTATCAGGACTGTGTTGAACTGTTACATCTATCCACCACCGGGGATAACCTGCACTTAATCGCTTCTGATCCTGACCTTGACTGGTCCACGGTGAATCACTTCCTTCGTCAGACCAATACAGCTTTTCATGTTGGAGACAATAGCTCTTTAGTCAAAGATGCTAGGACAATCCAACATGTCCTTCGCACCTCCATAATTCCAAAAGCTGGGGACCGAATCCACATCACCTCTCTACTTTCCCTCAATACTTTATACATCATGGCTCATAGAGAATTTAACACTGCGGACTTAATTTTTTGATACATTGATCACTTAACCACAATCCGCGATCCAGGTCGTAAGAGGAAACCCAATCTAGCCTTAGGACACATCATAGCCTATGTCTTTGAAACCAAATACCAACTTCAGTATCCTATTCCACCTAACCTCCCAACTCCTTCTACTCAAACAGTTCCTTCAGTACCCTTCATAGTACTCGTCTCCTCCCTGGGGATGAGGAACCTCGGGGGGCTTGGGAGGAGGAGGCTCCCACTCCCGCTCCCATTTCTGATCCTATTCCTCTCCACCAACACTCTCCATTTGATCAGTTGATTGAGAGGTTTGGTCGATGGGAGAACCGCTTTGACGCCTATGTTGCTGCACAAGAGCAGCAACATTCTGAGGACATTGCCTGCTACGAGTAGCACCGAACTGAGGATTTAGCCAGATTTGACAGCTTCATGACTCACCAGCAGTAGCAGTATGACCAGGACATCGCTT
>NW_021520445.1:0-261 GCF_001605985.2 Dendrobium catenatum | reverse complement strand
ATTTATGCTTAATATGCAGCTAGTAGGAAAAAATTTCAGACTATAACCCTTATCACATAGCTGACTTATACTTAACAAATTATGCTTTAATCCTTCAACCAACAACACATTGTCAATAAAAAAGTTTTTCAAGTTTCTAATCATACTTGATACAATCACCTTCTTTGTGGTGTTATCTCCAAGTGTTACCTTGCCTCCACTCCTGGCTTCCAGCATTATGAATCGAGCAGTATCTCCAGTCATATGCTTTGAACATCTGCT
>NW_021520444.1:0-351 GCF_001605985.2 Dendrobium catenatum | reverse complement strand
TGCCTTTTCTTGCTCTCTCTCTCTCTCTCCCTCCCTCTCTCTCTCTCTTTCTCTCCCCCCTCTCTCTTCCTCTCTATCTCTCTCTCTCCCTCTCTCTCTATCTATATTTCTCCCTTCCTCTCTCTTGCTCTTTTTTGTTCTTTCTCTAGCTTGCTCCCACTTGCTCTCTCTCTCTCTCTCTCTTGCACTCCATTGCTCTTTGTTGCTCTCTCTCTATCTCTCTCTCACTCTCTCCCTCTCTCTCTCTCCCTCTCTCTCTATCCCTCCCTCTCTCTCTCCCTCTCTCTTGCAATCCCTTGCTCTCTCTCTATCTTTCCCTCTCTCTCTACTTCTCTCTCTATCTCTCTCTCT
>NW_021520443.1:0-231 GCF_001605985.2 Dendrobium catenatum | reverse complement strand
GGGAAGGCCCAGCTCCCCTATTTTCCCCCAAACGGGGGATATGCTGGGGTGCTGCCGAAATTTTCACTGAAATATACAAAAAGACTTGAACAATATAAAGACCTCGCTTGAGCAACAATACAAAGGACTCGTACTTGAACTAAAAGCATAGAACTGGGGCTCAAATGAACAACTGTGGACTTAGATTTGTGGACTTTTGAACCTGATTGAACACGAGCAAAGGACCAGAAC
>NW_021520442.1:0-268 GCF_001605985.2 Dendrobium catenatum | reverse complement strand
GGAAGGTGAAAAAGGATTTAAGGTTCTTTGCCTCACTGAGATAGTGAAAATATTTTGTAAGGGCTTCTTCATCTTTCTATGGGAGCAAAAGGAGAGTCACTAAAGGTTTAGTGGTATACTTGCAGAGGTTATCTCCAAGAAATGGACATAGATCAAGTTAATTGAACCACTATAAAACTTGTGTTACTTCTTATTATTTCTTTGCATTTTAATTTCCGCACTTTAATTTTCTATGGATAATTATATGGTAAAAATTTTTAATTTGTTT
>NW_021520441.1:0-361 GCF_001605985.2 Dendrobium catenatum | reverse complement strand
AGCGGAACTTCCCCCATGTGTAGTACATCTGTGACCCCTGGGAGAAGTACACGCCCGTCGTAGGCTGTAGCCTGTGAAAACCCAAACTGCCTGGCCACCCTGTTGGGCTGGTAGCCCTCTAACGTCACAAAGCCACCCTGACGGTGACACAACCATCCTGGGCGTATGCTGATAAAGTACTCAGCAACTGCCAAACTCTGACTACGGAGCAAAAGTGTACGTCTACCTCTATGATCAACTCCATCAACTAGAACTATACCCCTCTGGTGGGGTGGCAAACTAACTGTATCCGGCTGGTGTACCAAGGCAAACCGATCTGAGACTAACTGCGGAGCAAAGAAGAACAACCTAATCCTCTCCG
>NW_021520440.1:0-518 GCF_001605985.2 Dendrobium catenatum | reverse complement strand
GACAGCAACTTAACACTACCTAGAATTCACTCTAAAGACCATACTAAGTGCAGAAAATTAGTGGACAGCAAGTTAAGCAATGTGCCAAGTTGTCTAAGTGTTTACTATTTAGGAAGGGTTCTAAGGTGTAGACAGCACCTAAACACTAGGTTAGGTTCACCTAACAGCAGGTAAACGATGCAGAAATTTCTTGGACAGCACACTACAAGGCTTGAATAAATGCGTTAAGTGTTGGGTTAGATGTCTAGAGTGTGGACAGCACTTAGGTACATGAAATGCTAACCCAAAACTCACTAAATGCGTGCAGGAATTGTAAAGACCGCAATGTAAACAGTGAATAAAATTTAGATATGCGATGATATGCATGCAAAAATTAAATTATAACACAAGGTTAGACCCTATGATGTTTTTCTAACATGTCGTGCATGCCTACCATGCTCTGATACCAAGATGATGTGAACTAACATGCGTAGGAGCTCATTTAAGAAAATTAAAAGTGATTGACAATGGAATTACAA
>NW_021520439.1:0-267 GCF_001605985.2 Dendrobium catenatum | reverse complement strand
ATTCATAATTATCAGTTATTGTGAGAATGCTAAGTATCGAAATTGAATATATTAATCCTTATGTTTTTTTTAGTAATTTCATTGATCTTCTCCTGTAAATAAATTTAGAGGATAATTTAGTCCCTGTAGATTTGTATCGAACAAAGAAATTATTCCAAGTTAGGTCTCATAGTTATAAAAATTGATTATTATATAAATGGATGTATGTTATACTATAAGGATGATGTGATAAAAGTTTATTATCACAATACAATGCTCCTAGGTTTA
>NW_021520438.1:0-250 GCF_001605985.2 Dendrobium catenatum | reverse complement strand
TCACTTAGGCTTAACAACCTAAGTATTAAACTCAACACTTACATCCTGCAAAATCAGAGTCAGAAAATCCAATAATCTCAAAAGATGTGCTGTGCCTAGGGTATCAGATTCCTAAGCCTTGGGTCCCCAAAAGGTATCTTAAAATTCTCTTAACTGTAGTTAGGTGGGATTTCTTAGGGTCAGCTTGAAATCTGGCACAAAGACAAACACTAATTGTTTTCATTTAGAAAGTATGCATCATGTGTTTGTG
>NW_021520437.1:0-218 GCF_001605985.2 Dendrobium catenatum | reverse complement strand
AAGTGGCGGGAAGGGAAGCCGATGGGTGCGGGAGCCCTCTGTTTCGCGAACACAGCGTGCGGAATGAAATTTTCGGGAGAGCTGGGAGCCGTGCGGGTTTAAGGAAGAAAAACACTTCATTTTAAGTGGGTGGGCCCGTTCCTATGAGGTGCCTCAGCCAGAGTTGCGCAATTGCGCCTTTGAGGCGCGCCTCAGTCCAAGTGAGGCGTACGCCAGGA
>NW_021520436.1:0-340 GCF_001605985.2 Dendrobium catenatum | reverse complement strand
ATAAATCTCTATCAGTCTGGCCCTCTCTACCAACTCAAAAAACTCATGAATCAGTAATGGTACTAGCGGATGTCTTAACTCCCTATTCAATCCTTGCAAGAATCTATAGCATTTTTTCTTCAATAGTGGGGATCAAATGAGAAGCTTATCTAGCAAGAGCAGTAAACTCGGCCACATACTGCATCAGTATCTCGCGTCATTGCTCCAACTTAATGAAAGCTTCTTGCATTTATCGTCGGGTTGACGGAGGTACAAACCACATCCTGAATATTATAATGAACTCGTCCCAAGTGATCATAGCAATTATCTTCCCTTAAAATTTCTCTCTCTATTGTCCAGT
>NW_021520435.1:0-408 GCF_001605985.2 Dendrobium catenatum | reverse complement strand
ATAGAAGACGTAGTTTTTTGAGTATTCACAATATTCCAGTTGTAATGGAAAAATCTATTTGTCGATCCGACGTCGTTTGATCAGCTTCGCACTTTAATATTGAGTTTCAATCGTCCCTTTTGACCGATCCCCTCCGATTCGATTGTGACGAGCCTCAACCTAGCAAAAATTGATATCTTGATCGCAACGACGGTGTTCATTTTACAATCGGAGGTCATTTGACCCTTCAAGTGATGCGTTGTATTAACCCGCGCATTGCTCGATCAGCCACCTTTGCCCTTTTTGCGCGTAGTTTAAGTCATAAGGGTTAACAAATGCCCCCTAACAAATGTGGTACGCGTCTAGAGCGCATCACATTTGTTGTAACGTTATTAACCCTGTGGATCTCCAAATATTTATTCTGGATAT
>NW_021520434.1:0-210 GCF_001605985.2 Dendrobium catenatum | reverse complement strand
ACTATAAATATTTCAAAATACCCCTACACGTGCACTATAAATGTATACACATAGGTACATAATGGGGTACTTCTAAATCAGTATAAAAATCACCAGCATGGGCCCCGTCGAGCATGTTATTGGTACACACGTGACGCCTAGGGATGCTGCACGGGTCGACAAGTGAATTCTAATTCGAAACCGATCCTTCTATACGGTTCAATAGAAGTC
>NW_021520433.1:0-209 GCF_001605985.2 Dendrobium catenatum | reverse complement strand
AATATGGGTGTCAATTTCGGGTCACGGGTCAGGTTCGGGTCGGACCCGGAACTGACTCGGGTTCAGACGGGTCGACCCTAACCCGACCCTGTTAGGTAAACGGGTCAGAAATGCAAACCTGGACCCGACCCGACGGGTTACCGGGTTGACAAGACCCGACCCGGGAAAGGCGGAAAGCTGGTCGAGCTGGGCGAGTGCGGGTGGCGTCG
>NW_021520432.1:0-357 GCF_001605985.2 Dendrobium catenatum | reverse complement strand
TCTACGCTCCAAGAGCCCATATTCTCTCCAAATACTCTTCTTTTTCTCTCCTTAAAGCATTTTGATGATTGCTTGGAAGATGAGTGTGTCCATTTCTTCTATTATGATCACTTGTAATGGGATGCTGTTCTCCCTTATCTATGATGTGGTACATCTGGCTCTAGATGTTAACACCACCTCTTAGCGGATTTTGATCTTCTAACTGAAAGTCGATCCGCTATTTCTTTCAAACGATATATTTTCTCATTGAGATTTCGCTTTTAGAGCAGCCTCTTTTAGATACATAAATGTTGCTCATACTTTTCACAGGGTCTCATCAGTTAGCATGGGTGTTACCACTGTGATTTCTTTAGTAAT
>NW_021520431.1:0-433 GCF_001605985.2 Dendrobium catenatum | reverse complement strand
GACTAGTCAGCCCAGTGTTCCTCCACCACCGCCACCCCAGCCAGTTCAGAGACAGCCCTTTCAAGTTACTCCCCAGTACACCAGAGATCATAACTATATCCCTTTTAGAGAGAGATTGGCAAAACCATATCCATTTAAGAGGGAAGTAGTTAAGAAGATTTTTTCAGAAGTATGTTAAAGAAACCAGAGTTTCAGTTGCCAGAGGACAGGAGGCCTGAGGATGAGAGTAAGAAAGATGATCCTAAGTATTGCCCGTACCACAGGATGCTTAGTCACCCTCTTGAAGATTGCGTTGTGTTCAAAAATTGGCTTGAGAGGAACTACACCCAAGGTAACATCATAATACCTAAGGAATACTTGGTCGATCTAGAGAAAGCCTCAATTAAAACCATTTCAAGTAACCCTCTTAACTCTTCTTATTTTGTTGAAGATG
>NW_021520430.1:0-223 GCF_001605985.2 Dendrobium catenatum | reverse complement strand
TTTTCAATTTATTATTGAAAAGGCTTTGAAAAAAATTAACATTTGGGGAAGTAAATTCATTTCTTTGGTTAGAAAAATAAACTTGGTTAAGTCCTTCTTGCTTTCTTACGCGTTCTTTCTTTGCACTCATTCCTTGGTTACTAAAGGTATACTTGGCGGGATTGATAAACTTTGTAGAAGTTTTATTTGGAACAAAATGAATGGAAATTGCGGCCTACATTAT
>NW_021520429.1:0-763 GCF_001605985.2 Dendrobium catenatum | reverse complement strand
GGATCAAATTGCACAAAATTTGAAACATAGATTCTAGGTATGAACAGAAATCTTAGGGAATTGATAGTTTGATCTAATATGCACTATACCAAGAGTTATTTAACCCTAAGTGTATTAACTAGAGTTTGAGATTATACCTAAAATACTCGATGAAATCGAGAGATCTCTGGCTTGTTGCACTTGTAGACTGTCCACGCTCCTATTTGAAGAAGAAATTGCGAGCTTTAGACGTCTAGATCCACGAGAAATCTTCTTGGAACGTAGACGTCCTCGGGTCGCTGGAAACTCACCCGCCGACGAGGTGTCACTGTCGGGATTTGATTGGGGAAGGTGGTAGAAGACTCCAGGAGCTCTCACACGAAATCTCAGATCGCTTTGAGACTTCGTCTAGGAGAAATTGGAAAAAGATCCCTCCCTTGACCTAATTTTTGGGTATTTAAACGGATGGAGTCCAAGGGAACGGTCTAGATCTAATCAAGAGTTGATTTGGAGGGAATTCAGAGCAAGGAAGGCCGTGGTCCCAATTTAAAATCAAGGGGAGGCTTTAATTCCCATTAATTAGGTCTTAATTGCAATAAAATAGGCTATTATAACCTATTTAAGACCTGATTTGACCAAGTCAACGTTTGACTTGGTCAAATCAGTCAATTGGGTCCATGGGGAGGAGGCTCGAGCTCAAGAAAGGGTTTAAAATGATTTAAAATTGATTTGAGCTATTAATGGGCTAGGTGGTCAACCCTGGTTGACTTGGTCAACTAGGTTG
>NW_021520428.1:0-261 GCF_001605985.2 Dendrobium catenatum | reverse complement strand
GTTTGACCCATTAACCCATACACCCCTTTCCTTTCAAGTTTTTGAACCAAGTCCATTCCAAGTCCTTTGAATGTATGGAATGACCCCTTGGGTACCCAAGAGACCCCTCTTGGAGACCCAAGCCTTGGGCTCACTTGGGTTAGCCATATGGATTGACCCAAGTGACCAAAGAGAGGCCTCCCTTGAGCCATCTCTTGACCTTAATCAAATTGAATCCAAATTAGGGTGTCATTGGGTTCTCATTGACCCAATGCACCTTCC
>NW_021520427.1:0-246 GCF_001605985.2 Dendrobium catenatum | reverse complement strand
CAAGCGGCACCGAGAAGCTAAAACATGCTCGGTACCGTTCGGTATCTTTTCATAAAAACAACTTTAAAAATAAAAAGCACTTCAAAATTACTCTTACAAAAAAAAAATTTGTTTCGGTGGCAGCTAAAACCCCCGCAGGGGCGCTCCCCCTTGACCCGTAGGGGGGCTGCCCCTTGTCTCAGGTTGAACCCCGCCAGGGGGCAGCGCCCCCTTGGACCCCCGGCAGAGTCGCAACATATCTACACT
>NW_021520426.1:0-301 GCF_001605985.2 Dendrobium catenatum | reverse complement strand
ATTGATTAAACCCATTTCCAGACCCTGGACCCACCTAATTGACCAAGTCAACCAAGATTGACATAATGAGCCCTTAAGAGTTCAAATGGGTCATTTCAACCCATTTAACCGGATCAATGCCTTTAAACTTTTAAACTCATTCAATTCAATGTCTTGAATATTTCTAAACTCATTTTGAGTCAAACCCAAGTCATTTTGGGCCAAGTCAACCAATTTTGGCTTAGTGGCCCATTAAAGGCCCAATAGGCCTTTATGACCCAAAGTAATTCATTTGAACCCCTCTAACCCAAGCCCATCCAGC
>NW_021520425.1:0-200 GCF_001605985.2 Dendrobium catenatum | reverse complement strand
AATCTTCCTGAAATGTTAGTGCTCAAGGAAAATAACAAATATAATAATAATCAATGAAAAGCGGTTCCAAAACACTCATTATTTAGCATCATCAAAATCTCAAACTCGGGGTCATGGGTTGCAACAGTTTGCTCTCCTTCTTTTCCTCCTTCTGAAGCACTAGTATGTGCTTTCCCTTTTTTCTCCTTCAAAATTGCTCT
>NW_021520424.1:0-249 GCF_001605985.2 Dendrobium catenatum | reverse complement strand
GCCATTTCGGATACATATTATTGCTAGGTTCAAACGCTGGACAAGCCCATGTAATGGCAGTCCCAGGCATCCTTGATGAATCGATCCATTTCATGTGGGCTTGTTGAATCAACTTTTTTGTCTGTGGGTGAGATAAAAATTTCTTTTGTTATAAAGCTATTTTAAAAAACTATCCCAAACCATGCCTAACGCCATCATCTAGCCAAGATCCGGAGGATGTCGCATTACATCAAGTCAATTTTGTCTATG
>NW_021520423.1:0-293 GCF_001605985.2 Dendrobium catenatum | reverse complement strand
ACCTGAGGATGAAGATGATATTGCACTAATGACTAGATAATTCATAAGCTTTTTAAAGAGGAAGCAGAAGAGACGCCATCAATGGAACAGAGGTAAGTTTAACAGAAATGACAAGGTTTCTAACGAAGTAATTTGTTATGAATGCAAGGAACTAGGTCATATCAAGACTGATTGCCCAAAACTCAAAGCCACTCCTAGCAAGGAGAAGGTAGAGGAGAAACCAATTATAAAGAAGGGAAAGAAGAAATTTCAAAACGCTTTCTGGGTGGACTCAGCTTCAGACTCATCTGAGA
>NW_021520422.1:0-245 GCF_001605985.2 Dendrobium catenatum | reverse complement strand
TATCAACTTAGCACCATAGAATCTCTCGTTAACCCTTATGGGTGACTGGTTCTTTTAACTTACTTTGGGAAAATGTATCACTAATTGATTTCTCAGGTGGCCCAAGTCCATACTTCATCTTGAATTTCGAAATAATTATAGTTACACATCAGACATAAAAATCTAGCATACATATAAGCAATCGTTATCCTCATATCTATTCAACAATCACAGTATCGTCAACACTGGATGTAAATATACAACAC
>NW_021520421.1:0-649 GCF_001605985.2 Dendrobium catenatum | reverse complement strand
CTGACTTCATTCATGGGATAACCAAATCAAGAAACCAAATCAACAGGTTAGGGATATGATCACAAAGAAAAACACCAAATATCAAAAGTAGGATAAATCGTTAATTATTTTTAAAGGAGGTGATCAAGTGTTAATTCGATTATAAGGAATAGTTTCTTCCAAAAACTTATGATCAGCAATATCAATGATGTAAATCATGAAAACAAATCAGTGCACCATCTTTAGTAGCAAGGATGTTAGTTTCTATAAAGTCAACACCTTAAATAGCTCTCTGCATGAAACAAGGAAGATGCTTACACTTGATGCTTTAAAAAGAAAATTATATTTAATGCAAATAAGGGAATTCTCATATACTTAGGAAATAATATATAAATTTCTAACATCATACTACATATCCTTGGTAAGACACATCCATATATAAATCTTATAGTTGAATTAAAAATTGTGCGTAGGAACAATAGTTAATGTCATTGGTTGTTTACCATATAAGCATCCACTGTTTCTTCAGGAATTTCACCATTTGATCCTCTATGAGCTATATTGTATGGACGAAATGATATTAGGGATAATATGAGAAGGAGTTCCCGACGGAGCGAAGTTTGCGAGATTGTCCGAAGAACTGTGAGTGAAGAAACTCATATAAATGCGT
>NW_021520420.1:0-220 GCF_001605985.2 Dendrobium catenatum | reverse complement strand
AGTTAGCCATAGATTAAAATTCAAAAAGTTTTCAAACTTAGTTTTTATGAATTTCGTTCTGATACCACTTGAAAGTTCGTTAGAGATATTAAGCCCTATAGAATGGCCCGAGGCTAACCAAGAGGGAGGGTGAATTGATATTTTTAAAAATTTCTTTAAGCATAAAGAAGAACGATTATCACAAACCAAATCACCACAAAAATAAGTGCAAAAGAAAATA
>NW_021520419.1:0-348 GCF_001605985.2 Dendrobium catenatum | reverse complement strand
GAAGTACCCCACTTGGCTTGTCAATGTTGTTCCAGTCTGGAAGAAGAGCGGGCAGATTCGTGTCTGTATCAACTTTCGTGATCTAAATAAGCCATGTCCAAAGGATGATTTTCCCCTTCCCATTCCTGAGCTTATGGTGGATATAGCATCATCACATAGCATCTTCTCATTCATGGATGGTTCATCTGGCTACAATCAGATAAAGATGGACCCTGAGGATGAGAAATTCACTGCATTTCGTACACCTATAGGTGTCTTTTGTTACAAGGTGATGCCCTTTAGTCTCAAGAACGCTGGGGCCACCTATCAACGCGCCATGACTGTCATCTTCGATGAGATGATACATGA
>NW_021520418.1:0-1219 GCF_001605985.2 Dendrobium catenatum | reverse complement strand
TGTGTTATTTTATATGCTCATACTTCCTTGTATGGGGCGTAGTCATTGTGTTGATTTCTCAATTTCTTACTGCCTAGAATTCGCTATCCTGTGTTGAGGAGCACTCATGTTTTAGACTCCTGTTTAGTATTCGCTATCATTGTTGTTTCTTCTAAAATGTCCAAAGAAGCTTCATGGTCTGGGGCCAGGTGTGATTACAGAATCCTAGATGCGGAGCTTGCCGGGTAGTACTCTCTATGGGGGTAGGCTATTAAGCCAAGGACAAGCACTCGGTCAAATCTCTTAGCATAAGGGGGGATGACCTTGAATTAAGCAAAGAACACAACGAAGCGAGACATATTGGAAAGGAAAATCCCCTTTACAGAAGGACCTATGTAGAAGCTCATTTCGGACAAAGCAAAGGAAATCAGTGAGAGGGACCATCAAAAGATTTCTAAGAAAGTCCCTGTCCCTAATGGGCATCCGAACCTCATATTTCTTTTCTTCGAGTGGCTAAAAAAAGAGATGCTTCACAAAGGGAAAATAGCTTACCTTTCTTCCATTCAACTATTCAAAATAGTTGAGTGTAGGATCTGATCTGTTAAGGAAATAGATCAATTCAAGTAGCTGGATCGTGAGCTTGATCGATGACCTCCTTAAGAGGGGAACCTTGGAGCCATGGTTTGCTCCTTTCTAATCTTGCCCTCCATCCGAAGCGAAGATAAGGGGGGATGTTGGTGCTATCGATCTTGGTCCTCTTTGGTATATCTTACTGGATTGGGTCCCTTGTTGTCATAAACCTCCTCATCAACATACGTTTCCCGTATTATTCATAATTATAATGATAATTTTGTTAGGGCCTTTTCCTCCAAGATTCATAACTATAATATTATTGTGGTAGAAATAGAAGCTCTTCCATAAGGTCTCAAAATCTATATGGAGTATAATATTTGGATAGAATCCGACTCCAAAATATTACTAAGTTTGATCTCTTCTAATTATTATAATAATGCCTCCTTATTTTGTTTATTTCATAAAATTCTAATTATTTTGCACTAGTTTGTTTATAAAATCTCTCATATTTGGAGGGAATGAAATTGTTCTTTTGATATATTTGCTAAGAAAGGCTCTATAATTTTTTATTCAATTTCTTTTCATTGATGTAAAGAGCTTCTTACATGAAAGGGATGTTGAGGGTTGACAGTGTTAAGATAGTTGCTATTTGAATGCTTTACATTTT
>NW_021520417.1:0-303 GCF_001605985.2 Dendrobium catenatum | reverse complement strand
TGCTGTTCGGATTTCCTGAGCCATACAACTTGCTGTCGAGCTCCTTGGAAGGATCCCCATTCTCTGTCCCAGTATTCTAGACCAAAATTGATGGCTGTTCTCACTCAGAAATGGCAAAAGCTGCTATTTAGATTATGTATTTGCTCTTCAAGACACATTTAAGATCTAATCCTCCTACCCGTTCTACATCAGTTATGTGTCATTTATCATGTTATTTTTGATATGCGCGTCATATGACAGTAAAACAGTTTTGTCGCTCCTAACTCGAGGCTATGATGATTGACATTTTGTTGAAACTTCTTG
>NW_021520416.1:0-258 GCF_001605985.2 Dendrobium catenatum | reverse complement strand
AGGGGAGAAGAGTACTCAACAAGCAGGAAGTAAAAAAAAAAACAAGCAGGAAGTAAAATCACATTCGAGAAAAAGATGGCTAAAGCCCTCATTATCTTTGTTACAAAGAACACGTGGCAAAAACCAAAATATTTCATTAGATAAGAGCATCAAAAGTTTTTAACCATGCATCATTTAAAGCAAGCTAACCATATGATGAGAAACACAAAGAATGTTGCTTATGCTAGATCCATGGCGGACCCACCTTAAGGCCGGGGG
>NW_021520415.1:0-1558 GCF_001605985.2 Dendrobium catenatum | reverse complement strand
ATCTGATTTGGCTGCAACCCATGAAGACAACTCTGTATAAGGTTTATCGAAAAGATGTATTAAGGAAGTTGAAATCCATATGGCAGCTGAGGTTGAAATTGATAAAGGAACAGGATCTAAAAGGAAAGTACTTAAACAACTTAAAGGTTTAGGTCCTATCAAAGTTGCTACAAGGAGTAGAAAGATGGAGGGAGATTTTAAAGATAAGATAGGGAATCATTCCCACATTTTATTATTATGTCATCCATTTGTTTTTGGAATTGTAGAGGAGCTAGAAAGAGGAGAGCTTCTCTACACATTAAGGAGTTTGGGAAAGACAATGATATCTTATTTTTGGGATTGCTTGAAACTAAGGTTTCTTGGTTTGAGAGAAGGGAAGTAAACTTGTTAATTTGAGTGACCTAGGACTATTATCAAGTCCCATCTCAAGGTTTATCTAGTGGGATAATGGTGTTATGGAGATCAATTTCAGTAACTTATAAGGTCCTGGAATCATCTCAGCAATTCATTATTGGGGAGCTTGATGTTTTAAACAAAGGATGTTGGAGAATTTGAGCTATATATTGTAGCAAGGATGCATATACAAGATGCATATATAAGAACTCTATGGGAAAGGTTACAGGTTTATTCTTCAAAGGAGGTGCCTATGGTAACTGGGGGAAATTTTAGTTGTCACCTCAATGAGGAAGAAAAGAGGTGGAAAAATGTTCACTTACACTATGGGAGCATGGGAAATGGAACTTTTCCTTGCTAATAAAGATCTTTGTGAAGTGGGTTATGTAGGACCCAAATTCACTTGGTGCAGTAATAAAATAGGTGATGATATAATTCTAGAGAGATTGCATAGATGCTATTTAAAGTCTACAGGTTTATGCTCTCCTCACCGTATGATGGTAAAGCACTTGGCTAGGATCACGTAAGATCATTGTCCAATTCTCTTAAAACTTTTGGAATTTAAACCTAATTTCAAAAAGGTTATCATATTTTAAGACATATGGGTCTCCAACCCAGCGTATTTTTCTTTGGTGAAGAATATTTGGAAGAAGAAAGTGGTGGGTGATTATGGGCATATTTTGAATCACAAAATGAATAAATCATTGAAGGCATTTTATTACTGTAGTAAGGAGAAGCATAAAAACCTTATTCAGGTGAAGGATTGTGCCCTTAAAGAAACTTTTGTGCTTCAAGAAAAAGAATGTATAGAAGGAGTGCTATCAGATGAAGACAGCTGGGGACTCAAAGGCAAGGTGGGTGAATTCAACTCTAATCTAGCTCTACTCAATACTTGGTGGAGATAGCGACCTAAAGTTAAATGGGCTTCCGAGGGGGATTGTAACTCCAAATTATTTCACACTTTTGCTAGTGCCAGAATGAATTCCAACTATATTATTTCAATTAAAAATGTTACTGAGTTTAATGGAGAAGATCAACATCAAATTGAAGATATATTTGTTAGTTTTTTTTTTTAAACAAATGGAAATTCAGAAAATGCAAACTGGAAGGCTGGCCTGAACATATCAACCGATTAAATGAAGAAGATATCTGCAATTTGAGCAAA
>NW_021520414.1:0-304 GCF_001605985.2 Dendrobium catenatum | reverse complement strand
TGCCTTCCAAGTAAGTAGGGACGCCACTTTTGGATGGTCAAAACAATTGCCATCAACTCCCTCTCATACAGATTTCAGACGGGCTCGGGCTATTAACACCTGGCTGAAATAAGCAATGGGCTTGTGATTCTGCATCAACACTGCTCCTAGCCCGTATCCTGATGCATCTGTCTCCACTATAAAGGCCTGCGTAAAATCCAGTAAAGCTAAGACCAGAATTGTGGTCATAGCTTTCTTCAACTGCTCAAATGCTGTCGTAGCTGCCTCCCTATAACGACCCAAGATCCGTGTAGTGAAAGGATTC
>NW_021520413.1:0-211 GCF_001605985.2 Dendrobium catenatum | reverse complement strand
TACGGGAAGGAGGAATGGTTAAAGGCAATAACTTGTATGGACCTTGGGTCCATGTGAAATATGGAAAGGGTAGAATAAAAAATAAAAATTTCAAAAAAGTCTGGACAAGATCTACGAAGGAGGAGACTGCTAAGGTGAAAGTTCCTGCTAATAATCCAATAGTTCAGAAAATTGAAATCAGCATGAGATACCTTGAATTTTTTGAAGCTTG
>NW_021520412.1:0-302 GCF_001605985.2 Dendrobium catenatum | reverse complement strand
TCTTTCATAGTTAAGTAATGCAGTTCACTTTTGAGTTTTGAGTTGTAAAATGCAAGATCGATTTGAAGATTTCAACATTTATCAAGAGTTTGCATGAGTTCATTGTAGGTGTCAATATTCAAAACATAAGGTAATAAAGGAGCTGAAATGACTGAATAGAGAGTTGATGTCAGATTTTGGCTGATCAATAACCACTGATTATAGTTGGGATTAGGAGCCATAATGCTATCTGCGCCAAGTAAATATTTGGGAGGTTGAGTAACGATTCCAGATAGGAACCGTTGAATCTATTTGCAATAAAA
>NW_021520411.1:0-256 GCF_001605985.2 Dendrobium catenatum | reverse complement strand
GTAGCTCTCTCTCTTTTTAGATTAGGGGCATGTTTGCTCTTTCTTTACAGTTATTAGTTGTTATAGTTTTTTGATGAAAGCAAATGCCTCTCCCTATCTCGCTCTCTCTCCCACTCTCTCTCACTCTCTCCCTCTCTCTCTCTCCCACTCTCTCTCACTCTCTCCCTTTCTCTCTCTTCCTCTCTCCCTCTCTCTCCCTCTCTCTTGCACTCCCTTGCACTTTCTTGCTCTCTCTCTCTCTCTCTATCCCTCTCTC
>NW_021520410.1:0-354 GCF_001605985.2 Dendrobium catenatum | reverse complement strand
AGCGATATCTTCTGTATCGTTGTCATCGGCGGCGACAACGAATTAATATGGGCGAGCCCTAGGTATCCATGGATGATGGAGGAGTTAGAGTTGTCGAAGGAGGAAGAGGGGGTGTGGGACTCGTTAGAAGAGATGAAGCTTTACGAGGAGAAAATTGCCCAAGGAGGTGGTGGCAGGGTAACGGATGCTTGCAGAGGCGGTGGGGGTGGAAAGGAGGCGGCTGATCCACGAGGAGTGAAGGCTGGTAGAGTACTTTTATTGGCGGAACACAAAGCATTCGGCGGCAACCCATGCGGCAGAGGCCTGTTGGAAGGAGCAAGCGCCAACGTGGAAGATGCTGCCGCTCTTAAGTCT
>NW_021520409.1:0-352 GCF_001605985.2 Dendrobium catenatum | reverse complement strand
TAGAAAAACATCAAGTTGTATACATCGCTACTGTAAGACGTAATAAAATATATATCTAAGTTTTGGTGTAGCTAACATCCCCCGGCAAACTGATGGGTCGTTGAATTACCCTCAGTTTGGATCGAAGAGTATGAAATCGAGGTGTCGAGAGAGATTTTGTAAGAACATCAGCGATTTGATCCACGGTGCTGATAGGAAGGAGCCGAATTGTTTGTTGCTGAATGTGATCTCGAATAAAGCGGTGGTCGATCTCGATATGTTTTGTGCGAGCGTGGAACACCGGGTTATTGGCAAGCGCTATAGCAGACGTGTTGCCACAATGGATGTCAGTCGGTTGGTTGGGAGGTTGTCC
>NW_021520408.1:0-222 GCF_001605985.2 Dendrobium catenatum | reverse complement strand
GATCGGCAGCAGCGGCTAGACAGCGGGCGACGCGTGTTAGCAATGCGGGTGTCACGACCCGACCCGATCCGGGACGGATCCCTCTAGCACCGGGCCGCGACTAGCTTAACGAACAGACTAACCAGGATCTGGTTTTGGAATTTGTTTCAGAACTGAATCTTCCAAATATTTCAACTCAAACACAAACACACAGAGCTACTATGAAACATCAAATGCAGCGGA
>NW_021520407.1:0-311 GCF_001605985.2 Dendrobium catenatum | reverse complement strand
TGTGTGCTGGAATTATACTCTGAGTTTGAGTTTTGGACTTATGTTGTTGGTGTTACTAGGGATTTTAAATATTTATTTGGAGATCTCGGCACGCAGCGCGATGTCGACCCAAATAAATATTTAAAATGCCCCCAGCCTTTGAGGATAGTTGTGAGCAGTGCTGCTTCAGCCACTAATCGTAATCAGTAGCCTTTAGCTTTAGTTCAAAATTCAAAAATTTTGGCTCCTTCTGTCCTATGCTTTGTGCGATGTACTCGATGAAAGATTTATAAGTTTTTTTTTTTTGATAGTACCAAATGTAGGTAGTGTCT
>NW_021520406.1:0-227 GCF_001605985.2 Dendrobium catenatum | reverse complement strand
GTACTCTTAGAGTCTTCACCCATTCACAAATTGCTCGTTTTTGCTCTAAAGTTAATGTGAATGGAGCTTTGGGTTTGATAAATTTTTCGGCTCCACCATCCTTCAATTCCAAAGCTTTCCTTCTACAAATCTCTTTTAAGTCCATCCTTGCTTTTATATTATCTTTTGATTTCTCTTTGATGTCCATAATTATATAGAAAATATTATCAAAAATATTTTTCTCTATA
>NW_021520405.1:0-503 GCF_001605985.2 Dendrobium catenatum | reverse complement strand
TGGCGCTGATGTTGGGAAATAAGCAATATTTCAAACACCAAGAGTGAAAAAGAACACAAAACTGATAAATTTAGTGCGCAAAAAAAGAAGAAGAAGGAATTTTACATATTAGTTTCAGTATTTGTTTAGAAGATTTGTTCTCATTCCGGTCCCTAAGCAAGTTGGCCATAATTGTTTTCCAATCATGGAGCCTCTAAAAATCTTTTGCTTACTAAACACGTTCTTGCTAGTAAAGTGTTATGAACTAATACCAAGCAGTAAAAATAAAAAACTGAGATGCACCACATTCAATATTCATATGATTTGCTTATCATGAACATTTTAGGCTCAAGTAAAGTTATAGAGTGCAGTTCTTTGAACATGTTAAGCTTTCTTTCAAATCTTGAAAAAACTAATTTGAGTGGAGTAAGTCTTTGATTTTTTAGTAAGTTGTGGTGCAAGTGCTTGATTTCATTTGAAAATATGTGAGTTTGACATTTTCTTTAAATAAATGCAGGAAATAC
>NW_021520404.1:0-234 GCF_001605985.2 Dendrobium catenatum | reverse complement strand
CAATTAAGAAAATTAATAGGGGGAAGAGAGAGGAGTGTCCGGCCAAGAGAGAGAGAGAAGGGGAAATTAATTTTCAATAGGTGGGGCCCCTGGTTAAGTAATTAAATCCTAATCAAATTCTGAAATAATAATTTCAGATTTAATTGGGACTTAAGTAACTTCCCAATTTGGTTTAATATGAGAGGGAAAAGAATTTCAATTTCAAAATAGCTCTAAGTGTCATTAATTACATTG
>NW_021520403.1:0-207 GCF_001605985.2 Dendrobium catenatum | reverse complement strand
ATATCAAAAAAGTTATCTCATTATACAAATATGAAACAAAGATAGTAATTTCAATTTAGAATAGATAAAGAATACAAAAAGGGGGATTTTGTGTCCTAAAATCATGAAAGTTTGAAAGGTTAAATAAATAAACTTTCATGTCTGATAATTTCAACAAATTAAGTTGGAGAAGCTCAAGTTGCTATAGTTCAAGTCAAAGGCACAAAA
>NW_021520402.1:0-254 GCF_001605985.2 Dendrobium catenatum | reverse complement strand
TTTATTATACTCATTTCATAGTAAAAATAGTTAAGAAAAAGTTTTATTGGATAGAGATGGAAGGCTTCATTTGAGACAGCTTAATTACTATTTTAAAAGCATTATTTTAATAAAAAAAATTTAATTAAAATTTTACTTTAAAAAATAAAAAAATCTTCCCAAACGAACCAACCATTTTTTTTTAATTTCGCTTAGTTCATACATTTATCAAACTTTGGCTCTATTTGAGACATCTTTTTTACTGTTTTATGAAT
>NW_021520401.1:0-353 GCF_001605985.2 Dendrobium catenatum | reverse complement strand
ATAATTATTATTTCTAAATTATTTTTAATATTATACATATTCAATTTTTATACAATGTTTTTAAAATATAAAAATTATAGTATCGTGTCCAACCCGTCTCTGTTCCCATATTTATTATTTTCAGTAATTGACGTGTCCATTATCCATGTCATATCTATGTCATCGGGTTCATGTCTATGCATCATAGGTTGTTTGATATGAAGTGTGTGTTTATTTATTTTCCCAGCACCATTATTTGAATTAATGATAACTACAATTACTATTATGCTCTGTATTGTGATTGATTATATATTATTTTCATGATCAATTAAATATATTCATTTAAAAATTTATATTTGTAAATATGGATTTAT
>NW_021520400.1:0-375 GCF_001605985.2 Dendrobium catenatum | reverse complement strand
ATTAAAATTGAAAAACATTTATATTTTGTACTTAGATTTTTAAAAACTCATATAGGACAAGTATATTTTCTGATTAATCATCAAATTCTTTTCATGTTTCAATTTATTTATTTTAAAATAGAAGTTTCCAATGTCCTTCTATGTAGCCCATAAATTTAGCAATATGGCTCCAGAGAGTTAGTGGCAAAATAGATATAAATCTGATGTTCTTTTAGAAAAGAATATTCAATTCAAGTTATCAAAATGGATCATTTACCATTGAAATATACAATGCATCATAAAATACTACATGCCGGTCTATTTTATAGCTTTAGATTGAGGCTAAGGCTTTGTTTGGGACGGTTTTTTTATTGCTTTCTAAAACGGAATTTTAAT
>NW_021520399.1:0-255 GCF_001605985.2 Dendrobium catenatum | reverse complement strand
TGCTTTCCTAGCAGTTATGCTGTTAATTCTTCTTCTTCTTTTTTTTTTTTGAATTATACATGTTATGTCATACATGTTATGTTAGAGAAGTTGATTTTTTGGTATTTGGCGAAAGAATTTAATGACTTGGGTCTCAATGTGTATTTTTTAAAAGAGAAATTTAAAAAATAGGTTACAATTAGCATTGTAATATATTCTAATATTTTGGTTAGATGGAAGACTCCAATACCATTTCTGAGAATTTTTCTTTTGATG
>NW_021520398.1:0-247 GCF_001605985.2 Dendrobium catenatum | reverse complement strand
TCAGGAAAATTCTTAGGATTCATAGTGAGGCACCGCGGAATCGAGATCAATCCTGCTAAAATTGAAGCCATCTTAGATATTCCATCTCCTAAGAGCCTTACCTAGTTAAGGTCTCTACAAGGTAGATTGGCGTATATAAGGAGGTTTATTTCTAATCTTTCCGGGAGATGTCAACCCTTTTTTGTCCTTGCGAAGAAAGATGTTAAGTTTGTATGGGACGAGAAGTGCCAAAATGCTTTCGATGATA
>NW_021520397.1:0-1079 GCF_001605985.2 Dendrobium catenatum | reverse complement strand
CGACCAAACAAATGTGACGCCCCAGGCATCCATAGTGAAAGGATTCGTCGACATTCTTGATCAACCATCACTTCTTGCTCCCTTGCTCTGACATGAAATTGTTAACCACATATAATGAGCTTCAAAAAGCCCAGCAGGTCACCAAAGCCTGTAACTGAAATCAAAGCACGGTACTGAAATAATATGCATGTCAGTCCATCAAATCCATAACAATCAGTTACACATGATCAGTGAATCTATGCAGATACGGAAATCATTACATAAACAAAAATCAATGCATGAACAATAGAATCCCAAAACCATCAATGATAGATTCAGTGAACAGTAGAAATCAAATCAATCAAATCAATACATCAATAATCACGTGATATAAGAATCAATACAATGAATCAATGTATCAGTGGATCAGTAGTATCAGCATCAGTATCTGTAGTATCAATAATATCCATGAATCAATGAATCCATAATATCGATGAATCAATAATATCGGTATCTGTATCCATGAATCAATACAATATCCATATCCATATCGGTGTCGGTATCCATGAATCAATATAATATCCATATCCATATCGGTGTCAGTATCCAGTGACATGAATAACATGCAATATCAATGAAATCGTACAGTAACAGTAAACCCGTAAATCCGTTAGTAAATCCATTCAGTAATAAATCAATTCAATACAATAAATCCGTCAATATCAATAAATCAATAAATTCATTCGCTAACAATAAATTCGTCGATATCAATCATGCGTAGGGTAATCAATAAATCAATCAGTAATCAATAGATCAATTCATATCAGAAAATTCATACAAGGCAATGTCAATAAAATCCATAATGAGATCATAAGGACAATATCGTACAGATGCAATTCAATACAATAGTCTTACTGAACAAGTACAATCACTGGCTATTAAGGCATTTTTCGAATCGATAATCCATAGTGCTGTTGTAGAAATCCATAGTGTTATTGTAGAAATCCATATTTATATCCGTTGGCTCAATAAGAGTCGTCACTCTGTGCCCGTCGGCTGCCCATCGGCATAATAATCTCCTTATGACTCCCAATCGTTGT
>NW_021520396.1:0-220 GCF_001605985.2 Dendrobium catenatum | reverse complement strand
TGTCCTAAACAAAATTCTATCTCTTATTCACTTGCTCGTTTCTCCAATCAGAAAACAATTTCACATATGACAATCATAGAATGGGATGACTTTAATAACCAGGCACGACATAATATATCAAAATTAAAAGGTACTCAAAGATTTTACTTTAAAAGTAAATAAAAGCAAATCGTAAGAAATGACTGTCACGACCCGACCCGACGGGGATGGATCCCGCCCG
>NW_021520395.1:0-374 GCF_001605985.2 Dendrobium catenatum | reverse complement strand
AAAATGCAAATTTTTTTTTTTCAAAATATGACTTAACAAACTCATTTTTGCTATTTACATAATTACATGTGAAGGCAATTTGATTGTAATATTGTATTGCAGTTTAGACGGAACAATTTGACTTCCCCTTATAGGCTTGCCACAATGAGAAATTATTGTGTGCGGAATCCGAATGCATTCGGATTTCAATCACCGTTTGCCACGTCAGCGGATGCACTTCGGGGCCCAGTGCATCCAGTGACGTGGCACATGGTGATTGAAATCCGAATGCATTCGGATTCCGCACACAATAATTTCTCTGCGCCAATGCGTTGGGTTTGACCGGTTCAACAAATTCAATTAAATCTTTTAATTTTGCTTGCACGTAAAAGCTT
>NW_021520394.1:0-262 GCF_001605985.2 Dendrobium catenatum | reverse complement strand
AAAATTATTTTACACCCTAATTTCCTTTGAATCCAAGCCAAAAAAGTTCTTTTGGATAATTCTCCTAAGATTTTTCATACTAGAATGACAAAGTCTCCTATGCCAAAGTCATGATTCATCAAAAACAGTTTTTAAACAAAAAATAGTAGGAGATTGAATACAATTTAAATCTAGCATGTAAATATTGTTTACCCTTTTTCTATTTAAAACTTCTTTCCCATTTAAGCTTAATATGCAGCTAGTAGGTAAAAATTTTACATTA
>NW_021520393.1:0-244 GCF_001605985.2 Dendrobium catenatum | reverse complement strand
TAATAATCTTGATAATCATACAATTTAAATCTTTAATTGTTTTAAATCATGTAATCTGTTGTAAAACATCTTCTCTCGATTTAACAGGATTTCAAATACTTAGTTATTTCAAAATAATTAATAGGATTAAAATATGATCTTAAATAAAAATTATTATTATAAAATATTATAAATAATAGTTAAATAATTAATTAGTATTAATAAAATGTTGTTATATTTTATTTAAACTTTTTTTGTCGTGCTT
>NW_021520392.1:0-218 GCF_001605985.2 Dendrobium catenatum | reverse complement strand
GCTATATCTTCCTCTCCTTCAACTACAGAGCATTCACATTCTGACTTATTTTCTTTCAGTGCTATAACCTTGTCCCTTTCTTGTCTCATACATCTTGTAATCTTTGACTCAGACCTTGCTCATAGGTAATGAGTGAGCCTAGGAAGTTATCAATAAAATAAACATTAAAGTCTTTTTATTCACATGTTATAGAACCCTTAACATCATAATTAATAGGT
>NW_021520391.1:0-2422 GCF_001605985.2 Dendrobium catenatum | reverse complement strand
ATGAGCAATACCTAGAGCAATACCGAGCAATACGCGAACATAGCAATCCCAGGTCAGGTCGTTGGGTCGCACTGTAAAGAGTAAGAGCATGTGGCGACATATTATTGGTGTTCGAACATAGAGCTACGTCAGGTCACCTGACCTAATAATTGTTCCCCTCCCACCCCCAACTTTCTTTCCCCACTTTTCTCCCTTTTGTTCTCTTCCTCCTAACTTCCCACTTATGTGACTTATTACTTAATATGTTATTGCATGACTTAATCAATCATTCCTTGCAATTTAGCATTCACAAAGCACAATTTAACCTTCATATGCAATTTTAAATACTCGATCTTTATTTCTTATAGATCGTCTCCAAAATAATCAAGATATGAGGCATATGAAAAGTGTGCATCACATGATCTACCTTGGAAGCATAATTCATAAATTCTTCATTTAAAAAAAAAAAGTCTTAGATGCTGCTTGGTCTTGATTCCAAAATTTGATTGTTATACTCATTCTATAAAGGAGGCTGAAGAAGTTCATCTCAAGAGTTAAAATTTCTTCCTTTCTAATGTAATCAATAAAAAAAAAAAAAACATTTTGTTATCATCTTTATTACTTATATGATCTTAATTTAATGGGTCATTTTTTTTAATGAACTAAGAATATTTAATTAAATGAATCTATGTTATGTAGATTTTTCAGTTGTGAAATAGCTTTTTTATGAAGTGAATTGAATATGTGCTATATTCAGAAAATTAAATTGGGATTACCTCATCTTAATATGATTGTTGTTGGGTAGGTGTTGTAGAAGGTCATGACATTATGTGTTGAGAGTGGAATAGTTAAAAAAAATGATTGTTGCTACAATTATCAAAGAGATATGCAATGGGTCATATCCATGTTCATTAAATCTTGTTAAATTTAATTTTAAATAAAAAATATTGCTCAACTTAATGTTCAAAGAAAGTTTTTGGAGCTCTTAAATTGATGAGCTAGTAATAACATTGTTTTGTGTAATAACATTCGTGGTAGTAGAGAGATGTAAAGTTTAACATCATAGCTTTGTACGAAGATCTAGCACAGACACATATAAGAGCGAGATGTGTAAAAATCATAATAGACACCAGAATCATTACATGGAAAAATGAGAAAAACCGTGGGACCCCAGCTAACTGAAATGATTCCACTAATGCTTGTCATTAATTATAAATAATGTCTTTCCTCGAGGGAAGGCATTTGCACAATGCAATAAATATATATCATATAAAGTATATTCTATGGTTGGAGTTAGACAGATGCAATGACATGAAAGCTATTCTCAAGATAACGTTGGTCTGTTGTTTGGTTGGTAGGACCATAGTCAGCGGACAATTGAGGTCAAAATGACCGTAGTTGACAGATGATGGAGGATGACAAGAGCATAATCAAGCGACATAGATTCATGAGACTATAGTTGGTAGGTGGTAGAGGCTGAAAGGACAAAAGTTGGCGGGTGACAGTGCTCTAAAGGATCATAGTCAGACGCCTGAGGTCGAAGGACCATTGTCAGGTGGTCGGATGAAGGTGTTCGAAGTAGAGACCCGACGGTACATGGTGGTTGGATAGAGGTTAGACGAAGATGGTTTGACGGATGTGTTCGGGGGGGACATCCGATTA
Organism: Dendrobium catenatum; assembly: GCF_001605985.2. Lineage (NCBI taxonomy): Eukaryota > Viridiplantae > Streptophyta > Magnoliopsida > Asparagales > Orchidaceae > Dendrobium > Dendrobium catenatum. Next base: position 781 of record NW_021520391.1, on the reverse strand, counting down.
TAATTGGCTGGTCAAAGTTCAATGTGAAGGTCGAGCAACGATGGTTCACTAATAGTGGTGCTGTTGAATTCATGCCTTAGAGCTTTCTTGAATATCTAGCCCATGGTCCAAGCCTCCTCCCCTAAAAGTCCCCCTTCATGTAGAGAGTAGTGGTATATTTATAAATTTTGTGAGTGACATGCTACATAAATATAGGATAAGATTTGAAGCAAATTTTCAATGCTCCAATGATTGGCTTTTAATTATTGATCTCTTCAATCATAAAGCATTCATTCAGCATTTAAGTGATCTTGGACTCGTTGGGTTCATCTCATCGAACCGCTTGATTTGCCAATAAGCATGTCATATTTGGATAATATTTTGTTATCTAATTAATGTTTTGAAGCTTCTAAATCTACTTCAATTCCTTGATTTGGACCAATTTGGGCTCATATTTGACTGATTTTTATGTTGTTAGGTTCGTTATTTGGTTTGACTATAAGTTTTTTAAAATCAGAATTGTGATGATCCTAAATTTAATTTTGAAAGTTTCAATTCATATATGCATCAAGATTCATACCTGATCAAGATGACTTTTAATAGCATACCAAACATGAATTGAGTTTTTCTTGATTTATTTTGGTGGCTGTAGTGATGTTAATCAAGCACATGATGGACATGGTGGTGATAGTATAATACTACTACTTAATCTATTGTGAGCATCATGGGGGTAATGTCCAATCATATTGATGTCAAATTCCTAACTTCCTAAAGTTTATTTGACCTACTATATTAGCCAACT
>NW_021520390.1:0-219 GCF_001605985.2 Dendrobium catenatum | reverse complement strand
TAAACATCATCCACCTCCCGCAACCGTTTGTCGGGGCTGATAAATCTGAAATTAACCTCAGCTTCCAAAGAGCAAATGTGTGTCGAGTGTATCACTTTGATTCATCCTCAAATAGTCTCTTGCCAACAAGGACGTGGCACGTGCCCTCTGATTCACGGCTTGACTGTTCAAGGCCATCCTGCGAGGCCTAATTCTGTTGATAATAATGCACGACGTGTT
>NW_021520389.1:0-259 GCF_001605985.2 Dendrobium catenatum | reverse complement strand
TGTTAAGTTTCGGCTACCAGCTTTTGCATTGGGATTCTTCTCATTTGGAAATGCCTTCTGTATTGTTTCTGAAGAACGTCATACAAGATTGGATGTTTGAAGCCCAGGGAGTTATCATAGAAGGCGATAATGTCAATATCATTAAAGTTCTTCAGAGATCTTTGAAGAATTGGGAGGTTTGTAGAGTTATAAAAGATGAGTTAGCTTTTTTACTGAATTTTAAGCAAGTGTGTTTTTCTTGCTCTGGTAGAGAGGTAAT
>NW_021520388.1:0-691 GCF_001605985.2 Dendrobium catenatum | reverse complement strand
TATTAAACACCAAAAGTTACAAAGAAAAGTATAAGTATAGAAAATCAACTATATCAAAACCAGAATAAAATCAAAAACAGAAAAAGAGAAAAATCTACTGGACTCAGGAAAATGATCTACATCTCAAAGGCTTCAAAGCCATCATCATTTTTACCACCAACCACGAAGAACACAAGGCACCGGTTGCCCGAGAAGCAGGACCCTCACTGTTCCTAAAATGACGCCAACCTGGTTGCCAGAAGACCGTCCAAGGCGACGTGAGAGATGTAGACCTGCTCATCATCGTCCCAAAAATTCTGCAGCTACAAAATTCCAGCTATAAAGAAGCTGGACAGAGCCAGTCTATGCAAAAAAGTTGAATAGAAGTGATGCTTAACCAATAGAATAACCAAAAAATAGCCGTCCAGAAACTCAGCAAAAAGAGATTAAGCAATATGAATGTATAATCCCCATAGCCATCCAGTAAACCAATTGTCTCCCCCAAAAGAAAATCAGCCCAGAATTTCCAAAAACTTAGGCTTAATTTTATCCAAATTTTTCCAGTTTTGAACTTAGGCTCAATTTTAATGTGTTCTAGTGGAAAGTATTTTCTTCTCTGGCGAGAGCAACGCAGATTCGAACTCCAGCGAAGAGCAATTTAATAAATAAATTGAATTAGTTAATTATAATAAATTTAAGAAAACAAGTATAT
>NW_021520387.1:0-1024 GCF_001605985.2 Dendrobium catenatum | reverse complement strand
CTTTTAACTTTTGGTATATGATATATGCCGTCAATATGAGCATTTTGACTATAATATTATTAAATTTCACTAGATAAAATGAAAATTATTATATTTTGTATTATTTTTACTGATTGAATAAAAACTATTTTTATTATAAGCATATTGTTAGTATAAGCATTGAAAATGAATGTGGATATGTGATTGAGTAATAACTGGTTGCTATTATCATTATAGTATTTTGATAATAATATGTTTGTGTGTAAGGGGGTACAAGTGAAGGCTGGTTATTCATTAACATTGGTTAGAAATTAACTAATATGTACAGGAAGGTGAGCCGACATATTTTCTTTTAAATACTATAGTTTGGTATTATCTTTTACTAATTCATGTGATTTACTGATTGAGAGTTATAAGGAGATGATTACTTTGCCAATGGATAAAGAGTGACGACTCTGTTTGTTGAGATAACATTAATTTACTAACCTGATGCTGAAACTGATTACTAGAAAAAAAATGTTTTAACTAAGATTCCTTTCTTGTTTAGTGTGTTACTAGAATACTTGTTACTACTAATTCATTAATATTGTATAGTTTTATTGATATTATCTTGATTTTATGTTATTGTACTGCTCTACTGTTACTACTACTAGCAATGCTAATACTGATATTATTCTTTTGATATTGTTATCGATATTGTTTCTGATTCAGTGATGCAAAAGCATGTCTTATATGTATAATGAGCAAATGAGATGCTGGATATACTGAACACGTGATTTATATATTGAACTGGCACTAATCTAGAATGCTATATTAAGCATGGGATATATTTCTATTGTCACGTTTATACAATTTTATTGTATTAATACTATTTCACTATTGTATTGAAACGACCTCTATACCGATTAAGTGGGGTACTGTGAGAGCTCGTTCCTTTGTTTTTCTCTTTTATGGATCTGATTTTTTCCTCACAGGATCGTCCAGGCCGATTTGGGATCGTCCTTGGATGATCAGTGCATGGCAAAATCTCGAGAGCAAGGGTTTT
>NW_021520386.1:0-264 GCF_001605985.2 Dendrobium catenatum | reverse complement strand
TATGATTGTCCCATCTACCCTCATTTTTTTAAAAAAAATGGACTTCTATTGGGATTATCTTCCTTTGGGTTTAGATAAGATTCATCATATTATGAGTCAAAGTGTGTGGGCTGTGGAAGTGTAGGAGTTGGGGTGAAATTTCTTGAGGCATGGTTTTTGCACTTTTGCTATCAAAATATTTATTTAATTTCTCAATTTGTATATATGATCTTTGTTTTATTTCACCCTCTTAGTTGTACCCTCGACATGATTTATATAGAATAA
>NW_021520385.1:0-309 GCF_001605985.2 Dendrobium catenatum | reverse complement strand
TCAGGTAGAAGTCCATCAATGGAAAGAAATACATCTTTGCATAGATGTCTAGCAAAGTCTGATAACTGGTAGAAGTCCGGCGTCGGGTAGAAACTTGGCGAAGAGTGAAGGTCCGACGTCGGGTAGAAGTCCGACGTCTTTGGTGGCAGAGGAGAACTCCAGCTTCACTTGGGCGGAGTTTCTGCATCAGGAGGGGACTCTGTTATTAATTGGGAAGGATTTCAGCATCACGCGGAAGTTGTGCAGAATTCCTGCGTTTTCTGAAAATCTGATAGAGTTCCGGCGTCTTCAGGCGGCAGGAAGAGCTCC
>NW_021520384.1:0-1124 GCF_001605985.2 Dendrobium catenatum | reverse complement strand
CGGTGCATTTCGGTCTCCCAATACTCCCGGGACCCATACATCTGAGCGCCATGACTGACGCTGACTGGGCAAGTGACAATGCCACTCGCAAATCCACATCAAGATATTGTGCATTTCTCGGAGAAACTCTTATCTCCTGGAGCGTCAAGAAACAACAAACAGTTGCCCGTTCCTCTACGGAGGCGGAATACCGAGCCATAGCTTCGGCCACTGCAGACATTCTCTGGCTTCAACAACTTCTCCGGGATCTTCACTGCGAAATCACCTCCCCAACTCCAATTCACTGTGACAACATGTCAGCCATTGCGCTCGCACACAATCCCGCATTCCACGCGCGCACCAAACACATCGAGATCGACCAACACTTTATTCGTGACCACATTCAAGCAAACCGAATTCAACTGATTCCGGTAAGCACAGTCGACCAAACAGCGAACATTCTGACCAAGCCTCTCTCTACAAAGAGGTTTCATCTTCTTCTATCCAAAATGACGGTTCAACCTGACCCGTCACTTTGCGGGGAGATATTAGCAACCGGTTCCACTACTTAGAGTATATTCTCTGTGCATAACAACCCATGTAATAGCTGCTCCACTATGCACCTATCCGTAGCTTACAGGTATAATTATTAGTCCTCTATATAACCCAAGCACTGTAGCTGGAGAAAGTAAGCAATGAAACATTTTCCACAGAAATCTTCTTCTTCCTTTCCTCTGGCTTGCGTTTCTACTTGCAGGTGATGAAGAAGAAGACCGCTGGCTTCTTCAAACCCACACCAATTTACACGGGCCAACACTTAAGGCTTGCACGAAGCGCCGAGGGGATTCGAACTCGGTACCTGGCCTATGGCCAGGCAGTTTTTTTTTTTTTTACGAAGGCTTTTACCTACGAAGAAGCTTTTTTATTTCTCAATATTTGTTTGGCGCATTTGCGCAAAGTTTAGCTTTGTTAGTAATGCTTTAGGCTTCGTTTGGGATGGCTTTCTTACTACTTCTTAAAACTGTTTTTAGTATAAAAATTTTAATTTTTGTACGAAAAAGTTGCTTTAAGAAACATTAAGAAAGTGACCCAAACGAAACCTTAATCTATTTTCATTCTAGCAATCCATACCTTAGAACTTCCCA
>NW_021520383.1:0-320 GCF_001605985.2 Dendrobium catenatum | reverse complement strand
TATAAGGGCTTAACATCCCTAACGAAGTTTCAAGTGGTATCAGAGCGGGATTCAAAAAATTTAAGTTTGAAAACTTTTTGAATTTGATCCATGGCTAACTTTGGGAATAGAAACACTACTGAAGGTTATTCGATTACACGACCTCCACTGTTTGACAACTTACCTTTTGATTTCTGGAAAACCCGCATGTCTACTTTTTTGCAATCAACTGACTATCGCATGTGGATGCTTATCAAAGAAGGTTATTCTCCACCTTCTCGTGAAATTAATGGCATTAAAAATTAAGTTGCTTTTACTGAATGGACTTTCGATGAACGAGA
>NW_021520382.1:0-484 GCF_001605985.2 Dendrobium catenatum | reverse complement strand
GGTTCAAAAATAACACCTAGACCTGATCCATCGGGTTACCGGGTTGACCCAACCAACATGAAAATTGCGGGAGTGTGAGAGAGCACAGTGCAACACGCCAGCGGGACTTTTGACGTGAGAGTGCGTGAATGTGCGAGGGCAGCATGCGGGACTACGCTTTCACTAGTGCAAGTGCGGGAGTACGTGAAGTTCGTAGGACTTCGGGTTCGTTTATACTGGCTAGACCGCTAGGGCTTTGTGCCTGTGTACGTGAATGCGGGCGACGACGAGCACGAGAGTGCTGCGCTCAGAGCTCCAGCTCTTTGATGCACGTGATTGGCGACTGCGTGATGGGCGGTATTGTGCCTAGGAAGGTGACTTGGGTCAAGTTGGGTCAAATTTAAGTTAACAATTTGACTCAGACCGGCCCCGATTTTTTAATTGGGTCAAAAATTGGAACTAAACCCGACTTGTATGACGCAATGACACTTTACAACTTATCAAG
>NW_021520381.1:0-297 GCF_001605985.2 Dendrobium catenatum | reverse complement strand
CCTCTAGGGGTCTAATATTTATTATAACTATTAAATTGTCAAAAATTGCTAAAAATAAAAAAGTCAACTCTTTGGTCAACCATATTTCAAAAACACACCCAAATTTTTAAAATCATAACTAATTCTATAAAAATCCAAATCTAGCAAACTTAGTATTATTTTACTCATCTTAGGGTCTAGTATTTATTTTAAAAAATAAGAAAATATATGAAAACTTCAATAACAACTCAGCCAAGGACATATCCAAGACACACAACCTGATGCGCCCACTTTAGATGGTTTGTTAGGACAATCAAT
>NW_021520380.1:0-362 GCF_001605985.2 Dendrobium catenatum | reverse complement strand
TTGGCAATTGATCAAAAGTAGGTGTCATTCTAGTTTTTTTACATGTTTCTAATTCATTTTGAATCTTCAAATTAGTGCTTTTTAAGACCTCATTTTCAATCCTCAAATTTTTCTTCATCTCTTTAGACTTATTAAAATTAGATTCAAGTGATGTGTGTGAAACTTTTAATTTATCGTGCTTTTCAACTAATTCACAATGATTTTTATTTAGCTCATCAAATTCATCAAGTAAAGTCATTTGATGGTCTTTAGTCAAAATTTCATGCTCTTTTTTGTAGGTTCAAAAATTCTAATTTCAAGCCAGCATGAGTTTTCTTTAATTTCTTATATGATGCATGAATTTTTTTCTGAAACTTCAAGAA
>NW_021520379.1:0-567 GCF_001605985.2 Dendrobium catenatum | reverse complement strand
ACTTTCTCCCTTGATCTTCCTTGCTTTCTGATCCAAAGCCCACAAGTTTTACACCCTAGATCTAATCAAATACATGATGTAAAAAGAAAAAGACTCAAATCTATAAAACAGAGTCAGGCAGTAGTTTATATAACAGAAATATGATCACCCCAAAATTAGCCTAACACTTAGAGTGCTAAGTGCTAGGCCCCCTGCTTCTACCCTATTGGCTACATCTTTGGGGGGTTTTAAGTAGTACATGTAATGCAAGCAGTTTATTATTATTTATGAGCGCCCCCTTTTAGATATGGCCACCTGCACAGAAAAACATTTATATCTTTCTACACTAACCACTTAAGGGCAAGTGCCCACAACGCAGACAATCCAAAAGTCAATCAGTCCACAACATCAATCACATGCGCACACAAAGAAAAATCCTGCTCCTAGCATGCCTATGGGGTTGTGCACCTAAGTGTGTGAGGCTTGTGTGGTATGTCACACTAATGATCCTCCTAGAGTTTGGGTCTAAGGAAGAAGTGCCCAACATGTGTCTTTTGGGCCACTTGTTGAGGGAAATTCTCCTTAGCT
>NW_021520378.1:0-248 GCF_001605985.2 Dendrobium catenatum | reverse complement strand
AAATAGATAATGCCCTTAAAATATTATTATAAAAAAGAATTTTGATGATCACATATACCTTGAATTCTCATATATAGTTCGACCTAAATTTGATAAGAAATTTTCATGCACATGCAATTTAGAGCGACTTGTAAGACAATGATGATTAGTTTGGTCCAAATATGTGCACGCATCATGAATGCTTGAGTGGTAGAGAGATTATTCTGTGCGGATACTGGATGGGAGAACCGTCCAATACCGCTTGGGAT
>NW_021520377.1:0-738 GCF_001605985.2 Dendrobium catenatum | reverse complement strand
GATAGAGAGTGGAGCACCACAGTGCATCAAACCTGACATTGTGGCACTGTGAGTTAGGTTGGGTAGATTTCTCACTTTTTTATGTTTAACTTCAATTGTTGCGTCCCTCAGGGTAAGTTAATCCAAATCTTTTTCAATTCTATTTAGTGAATGAATTATGAAGTAATGATAGACAAGCGAAGAGTGAGAGAGAAGAAATTTATACTATTTCCCCAACATTTTCATAGTGCTTTTCATGGTGTAGTGTGGCTATATAGTTTTTTCTTGATTTCATGTTTTTGCATGATAAATCCTGGCATTCTTTCATTTTCGGAAGAATGCTAGGTTTTACTTCCCCAACAAAACCATCATGAGAAATGTAGTAAGCCTTATATACAATTTTAGCATGTTTAACAAGTAGAAGAGGCCCAGGTAAATCACACTTCTCGATAAACTCAATGATGCATTTTCGGAAGGTAGTTAGGTAGATAAATAGTTGTCACCTTTATAAAAAGACAAAGATGAGTGAAATTTTTAGCATGATCCTTGCCAAAGGTTATAATTCCCCATGTGGACTCTAAAGTAATAATCCTATCAAAATTAATTATAATGGTTTTCCTTCCCTCTCCTCTTGATCGAAAGATCTCCTTAGAACTCGCTCACATTCTCTCTCCCCTTGGCACTTTCCTTAGGGCCACTAATACTTCATCACTCTAAATAGTGTATCATCTCGGGATGAGTAACTTATGTTTATCCCTC
>NW_021520376.1:0-279 GCF_001605985.2 Dendrobium catenatum | reverse complement strand
GATATGGACATCGGCCTGACCGATCAGTACAAATCTCTGAAGATCGGCCAGAGCATCGCCCTGGATGCAATCCTGGACAATTGAAAATTGGCTTGATCGTCCAGGCCGATATTAATATCATCCTGGCCGATCAGTTCAAATCAAAGGAAAATCGTCCAGAGCATCATCCTGGATAAGAGCTGGCCGATATTTATCATCCTGAAGTTACTTAAGATTTTTGAATGGATCATCCTGACCGATCCTGCGATCATCCAGGACGATATGATCGTATCAATCATC
>NW_021520375.1:0-303 GCF_001605985.2 Dendrobium catenatum | reverse complement strand
TCTCATACAAATATCTTATTGAGGAACTCTGCAAGGAGAGCAGAGTGGATGATGCTCAATTTTGCAAGCCTCTTCATGTGGTAGTTTTAAAGCCCGCATTCAAAGTCTTCGATCCGGGAATTGATGGTCCAAGAGAACCTTGGCCTGATTTGCACTCTAGAATTGATGGTCCAGCTGCTTATGATGTTCTGACAAACTGCGTTATGGTACGCCTCCGCAAGGAAAGGTTCCCACCAGGAACATACTCCAAGCTCAGTCCTAGAAAGATTGGTCCAGTCCCAATTCTCCGGCGTATCAACAATA
>NW_021520374.1:0-884 GCF_001605985.2 Dendrobium catenatum | reverse complement strand
CGAACCCTTCATCGTATTCCCTTCTTCTCCCTTCAAAATCAGCGCATCGACGATGAAATTCTTCCCTTCTCCCGACAAAATCAGCACCCATCTAGTTATTTCCCAAGCTCATCTCCTCTCTAAAGAGTGGCTCTAGAGGTGGCATGTCATCCTCCCCCTCAACGACCTCCACTTCCGGATTTCTCCTCCTCCTAAATGGGTTCAGATTCCCTCCTACACCATGGCCTTCAGTGGTTTCTCTTGCTTCTGATGTCATCGGATTTGTCTTCAACTCCAACAATTTCTTCAACATTTCTTCCATCACCGTGAATTTCCCCTCTAATCTTTCATTGTTAGAGGTGATTTGAGTTTGAAAGTAAAAAAACTTTCCCTCCAAATCTAATTTTAGTTGACCGACCTCGCCTTCCAAGACCTCTGCCTTCTTCCTGACCCTTCCCACAAATCACAAAGATCTTTCTTCGATTGTCAAAAGCCTGCTGAAATTTTCAAATTTCAGCCGCTGAAGGTCCCAAATCGACGTTCTGATAACAATTTGATAGGAAATACTCGAGTTCGCAAGTAACCCTAAGGTAATGCTTGAGTTCGCAAGCAATCATAACCCAAATCGATAAGCAAACAGCCGCAATACTGCTGTCCACAGCAGGAAAACATCAAATCCAAGGGAAAAACTGAAAGAAAACTCCACAAATGACTTGTATTTCACTAGACGATGAAGTAAAATTGCAAAGATCAATTGTTCTTCAATCCGAGAGGAAGAATGAATCTCCAAATTCCCGGCAACACCAAGAGCCCAAAGCAAAAAAATCCTAGATCTCAAATTCCAAATCTAATTAAAGATAATCCTAATTCCCTCATATTCCCCTAATTGACATGAAAAGAGAATT
>NW_021520373.1:0-1832 GCF_001605985.2 Dendrobium catenatum | reverse complement strand
CTTTTCTAGAAGACTGATATTCAACAAAGATGGATGAGATACTTTTGCTAACTTTTTATGAAGATTGTGATAATAAGATTGTGACATATAGTGACCTTTAGCACCCAAATGAAATAAAAGATTTTCTTATTTTTATCTGCGCGTATTAGTAAAACTGAAGTTGAGAGAGGCTTTAAAGAAAGCAAGGGTGGAAAAGCGCGGTTGGACCTGATGATTTCCACATAGAAGCGTGTGGGAATGCCTTAGGAGAAGAAGGATTTCATGGCCTTATAACTTTTTACTACTATTTTGAAGAACTAAAAGATCTAAGATGAGTGACGATATGAGTATGTTAATTCCTATTTAAGAATAAAGGTGATTGCATAAGATGTGCGAATTAATAGAGGTATTAAGTTACTGGTCATACTTTAAAACTTGGAGCGAGTTATGGAGCCATGGTTGCGGCGTGATACTAATGTTTCTCAAAATCAATTTGGATTCCATGCCGGGTAGGTCGACTATTAGGAAGCCAATACAATTTTTAGAGGTTTGATAGAGAAATATAGAGAAAAATTAAAGGGGATCTACATATGATATTTATTGATAGTAAAAATGCATATGATAAAAGTTTCCAAAGAGAATGCTATGGAGAGTTCTTGAAAGAAAGAGTCAATAATGCTTATATTTCAAATCAATTAAGATATGTATGACAGGAGCTATTACTTGTGTTCAAACACAAGGTGGATTGACCAAGTATTTCCTATTCGGTTGGGTTAGTCGCATGGATGTTTCTCAACTAGACATTTGCAGAGGATGTACCTGGTGTCTCTTTTTGAGGATGAAATTCTTCTGTGTGTTAAAGACAGAGAGGAGTTGAAGGTAAACTTGAATTTCAGAGGTTAACCTTAGAGTCTAAAAATTTTGCTTGAGTAAGATCTAAAAACGGAATATATGGAGTTAATTTTAGTAGTAATAGACCTAGTGAAGGGGGTATTTTTTGATCTTCATCTTTAATACATTTCTCTTTACCCTAATCCTAGAATAACGATTTACTTTATTTTTTATTTTCTGTAACTTCATATTAAAATCCAAACTAATAAGTGATGTTGAATATAAACTTTAACTCAGAATAACTTTACAATATTTATAATCTAACCGATCTTATTTTTTACAAAATAGCAATCAATCTGAGTTTTATTATGTTCATTTTTATAAGCGATGAGATACTCGTCTTTTTTTTTAAATAATGTATTAACAATTACAAAATCATAAGCGAAAGAAAAATCTAATATAGTCTTACCTATCTCTTCAAATCTATAGCCACCATGAATATTTTTAAAACCATCTACCCCTCAAAGAACGAAGATCACTCTAAAATCAAATTAACATTTGGCTCAGATTGAAACCAATGAGCTAACTAATGAGCAAAGCTAAGCTTGCATCAAATTGATTGAGTTAATAGCTAAATTAGATCAAGCTAGCTCGAGATAAAGATTGAAGTGTATATATATGTGTATCTCTCGGTGCATATATAAATATATATATATATATAATATAATATAATATATAATATATATATATAATAAATATATATATTATATATATCTATAATATAATTAAACTAAGGAATTTTTCTTAAAAAGGATTATTGAAATCCATATTTCCTGAATCTGAGTTCAACATCAAGTTAATAATTCTTGAACTAGGCTCGAATAGGAATCAAATCAATCATTCAATACCAACCTTGTATAGGCATCAGATAAGTTCAAAACTTCAAGCTTGAGCAGTGCATTGGCGGTTCATTTTTTGCACACAATGACCATATTCACTATTACACTCTGATGACGTGCACG
>NW_021520372.1:0-372 GCF_001605985.2 Dendrobium catenatum | reverse complement strand
GACTTACAGGCGGTTCTTCGACGGTTTATGTGCTAGAATTTACCGGTGATTAAACCGTCATAAATTAATTGCAGTTTGACTGCCAGTAAGTTATGGCAGCAATTCTACAAGAGTTGACATTTTGGGCGTCGCCAGAAACACAACGTAAATACTCTGTTAAGCTGACAAAAAATATTTTCGCCCGAAAAAGATCCGCAGGTATGTGTTTCTTACGCGATTTTTACCGATGAAAAATTTTCGCCAAAAAATCGTTGGAAATTATAATTTATGTTGGAAAATAGCCCATTTATGTCGGGGAAATCCATTGATGATAGATGATTTTCATGTAGTGATTGGTTGATGATCATGATGCAATGCTATTTACATCATATA
>NW_021520371.1:0-248 GCF_001605985.2 Dendrobium catenatum | reverse complement strand
AAAGAATACAAGTTCCTACGAGCTTCTACAATCCAAGGCAGGAGATTAGTTAGTGCACTATGACCCACCTGTAGAAAGAAACAAGTAGTGCACGACAGTCTACCTGTACGAAGCAGTGAACAACTCAATTCAGAAGCTGCTACGCCACGCCATCGGATCCGCAACTTCTATACAAGCGGACAGAAGGCATTTACAAATAATTTCAAAATATCCTGCACGTGCACCGTAGTTTGTATACACGTAGGTAC
>NW_021520370.1:0-287 GCF_001605985.2 Dendrobium catenatum | reverse complement strand
AGTTAGTGGTGCCCGGCCACTTTACTTTACTGTCATTGTGATGTAATAATAAGTGGCACTTGCCATATGGACATTCAATTTGATATATTTAATGTAGTTAATTTATTTAATTGATTGTGCATTAGAATTCCTGTCTTTTCTAGTCTTTTTATATGCATGCCGTCTTTGATTTAGTCTGGAATACGAATTTAGGCTCTTAGGGGCCTGTCAAAAAAAAATCTTCTATTTTAATTAAATAAAAATTTTAGGTTAAGATAGTAACTCTAAACGGTCCTAAGAAGTAAGCT
>NW_021520369.1:0-1089 GCF_001605985.2 Dendrobium catenatum | reverse complement strand
GAGTTTTCTTGAGTTTTTTGTATGATGCATGTATTTTTTCACAGATTTCAAACAATTCATCATAGGTTGGTTTACATACCTCTTCCTCATCACTTTGATCTTCTCCCATGAAACACAAGTTTGTAGTTTCTTCCTCTGGTTCAGTCTCCGAGGAGACAGTACCAGATTCTGCCCAGAACGTCATTTGGATTCTCTTCTTGTCCTTCCTAAACTTAGCTTTCTCCTAACCTTTTTCCTTTTCTTTGCTTGAGTTATCTTGAAGTGTCGGGCAATCAGCTCTCACATGTCAAGGATTCCTACATTCAAAACAAACAATATCAGAAGATCCTTTAACATATTTGTGATCCTTACAATTCCTCCAACATTGATGATGTTTTTGTTTCTTCCTTAGAAAGCTTTTGATTTGCCTTGTGATGAAGGAAACTTCATCGCTTTCAGACCCAAAAGATTCAGAATCCGATTTGTGCGCCTTCAGTGCAATGGTTTTTTTCCTTTTTCTTCTCACCTGCATCAAGATTTCTTTGATTCACCCCTTGCTCGTAAGCAATGAGTGAGCCAAGTAAGTTATCAATATAATAGGTGTTCAAATCCTTAGATTTCGTGATTGCAGTGATTTTTGCATCATAAGACAAAGGCAAGCATCTCAAAATCTTGTTAACTTTTTCATAGTTTGAAAGTTCTTTTCCTAGTGCATGCAATGAAGTAACTATTTGAGTAAACCTAGTGTACATGTTAGAAATCAATTCATGAGGTTTCATACGGAAAAGTTCGTAGTCATGCAAGAGAATGTTCAAACGGGATTGTTTAACTTCATTAGTACTTTCATAGGTGATGCACAATTTATCCCAAATCTCTTTACCATTTTTGTAAGTTAAGACACGCATGTAATCCTCAGATTTTAAAGCATAGAAAAAGCAGTTCAAACATTTTGCATTTAATTGAGCTAAATCGTGTTCATCAAAAGTCCATTTAGTAAAAGCAACTTCAGTTTTAACACAATTAATTTCACGAGAAGGTGGAGAATAACCTTCTTGAAAAAGCATCCACATGCAATAATCAATAGATTGTAAAAACGTTGACATGCGGGTT
>NW_021520368.1:0-253 GCF_001605985.2 Dendrobium catenatum | reverse complement strand
AGCAACAACGCCATTTCATTTGGCGTATTGCTCATGAGAAGAGAGAGAAAGAGCACAGTGGAGAGAGAGATGAGGGAAGAGAGAGAGTGAGGCTGGTTGAGGAAAGTGTTGTTAAATTTTAGATAATTTTATAATTTAATTTAATTAGAATTTTATAACTTAATTTATCTTTATAACTTATAAATATTATTTGTAACTTAATTTAAAATTATAATTTATAACTTTAATTTAATTATGTTATAGTTTAAAATAA
>NW_021520367.1:0-220 GCF_001605985.2 Dendrobium catenatum | reverse complement strand
TAATAAATCCTGAAAAAAATTTGTTTAACTCGATTAAAATAGATGCTATTACATGGTCCTTGGTCCCCCATCCACAATGGAGTAGGTCTAAACAAACAATAAACAATCTCTTAAAGATGGACCTCATGCCACATAACTCTTCAAACTTCATCATATACAATGATCCATACATTATATGTTTCCTACATTATATCCTTCTCCCAGGAAATAATATTATTTG
>NW_021520366.1:0-309 GCF_001605985.2 Dendrobium catenatum | reverse complement strand
GCTCCTACACCTATTCCTACACATATTCTGCTCTGCCTGCACTCTTAGTTGGATTAACTAGTGGAGTATTTTGACTAGTGGGAGGCTCGTTTCGACACTTTTGTTGTTGCACAGGAGCAGTAACATACTGAGGACATATCCTATTACGAGCAGCACCGAGCGGAGGACTTAGCCCATTTTGACACCTTCGTAGCACACCAACAACAACAACATGACTAGGATATAGCCTGGTTTGGAGCACATTTCGCCTCACTATCTTGCTACTTTTAGCATCCACCTTCACCACTTCCTCCTTCAGATGATCAGGGG
>NW_021520365.1:0-2377 GCF_001605985.2 Dendrobium catenatum | reverse complement strand
AAAACTTGGCCAACTATTGCCAAAAAGTTTTAAAAAGAAATCCATAATAAAAAAAAATTCCTAACATAACCAAACCTTTTATTTTGACCTTCTGTCAACCTTACCCATCCACCAACACCCTTGAAATGCATTAAACACATCATCAATACTTCCAATGCAATTACTTATCAAGCTACAAATCATCTCATTATTATTATCATCATCACCAATAACAACTATAGCATTAGCCTTCTGAAAACGAACTTAAAAAAATATAAGCTCAAGGAGTTGCTTAGAGGAAAGAAATTTGTAGGGTGAAAATAGGTGTTTACATTAAAATATAAAACTTACAGAACCATTAAGAGATACAAAATAAGATTGGTGGCTACCAGCAGATGTTTGACTAGTTGCAAAGATGAATATAATAAAGCATTGGGGCAATCTTACTACTTTTTAAAGTAGCTTTCTAATTAAAATCCGATATCCACACAACCAAAAACAACAATAACGAAGAAAAAATGCAGTAGAAATCAGCAAGAAATAATGAGATTATGGGCTAATTTTATTGATATTGGCACAACAAATCAAGATACAAGTTAATCTACTATTCGAGAGGTAGATCGACTCTTCACAAACCCTAGGCACCGCTAGGAGCAACTCCAAAGAAAACTACTGCAAAATACAAAATCCCATAATGAAAAATACAATAACCTAATAAATCATAAATAAACTTTCCTAATTCCGTCCGAAACTAAATTCAAATCAGCCCTCTTCCCTAAATAAACTTTTATAATTCGCTCTTAAATCTGAATTCAAATCATCCCTCTTTCACTAAATACACATTCCTAATTCTCTCCCAAATTTGAAATCAAATCAGTGCACTTTCCCTAAATAAATCTACCTAATTTCCTCCCAATTTTGATTTTCTATCATAAGTAATTAAAGGTAGAATTAATCCCCTTTAAGGATAAGGATAGATACTTGGCTATAATAAGTTTAGTTATACCATGGATGATAAGGATAGAGACTTTATTAGATCAAACTTCTTCACCTGCACCTTCATCAACTCCAGTCAAAACGCCTCCTAAAAAAAATAGTCCACAAACTAAACTAATTCTTATCGTCCATCAACAATTTCAAATCATGACACATGGCAAAGAAGTTAAGTTCCAAATTTAGATCCTCTGGAATCCTGAGAATCAACTGAAAATTTTGAAAATAAAGTAATAATAAATTTGTAACCCTCCTAAAAGAAAGTTGAAGTTGAACATTATTCTTTATTTACCAATTACCATTCAAAAGAATACAACTAAGTGCACCACACCCATTATATTATATCTCACTTTATATCATTTGAGAAGTTCTCATCACCTCATAAGCTTTCCTTGTGAAACAAAACACCACTTCAATCCTAAAAACTTAGTTTCATGCATTGTTCAATGATAAATGGTGGAAAGTAATCAGAATGGAAATTGAAGCCTTACAGACAACGAAAATGTAAGCTCATGGAGTTGCTTAGAGGAAAGAAATTTGTAGGGTGAAAATAGGTGTTTACATTTAAATATAAAATTTACAGGACCATTAGGAGATACAAATTAAAATTGGTGGCTACCAGCAGATGTTTGACTAGTTGCAAAGATGAATATAGTAAAAGTTTGAGATAATTTTCTTACTGCTTTTTAAAGCAGCTTTCTAATTAGAATCCGATCTCCACATAGCCAAAAACAATAATAACGAAGAGAAAATGTAGTAGAAATCAGCAAGAAAGAATGAGATTATGGGCTAATTTTATAGATATCAGCACAACAAACCAAGATACAAGTTAATCTAATATTTGAGAGGTAGATCAACTCTCCACAAACCCTAGGTGCCGCTAGGTGCAACTCCAAAGAAAACTACTGCAAAATACAAAATCCCATAATGAAAAATAAAATAACCTAATTAATCATAAATAAACCTTCCTAATTTTGTCTCAATCTGAATTCAAATCAACCCTCTTTCTCTAAATAAACCTTCCTAATTTTCTCTCAAATTTGAATTCAAATCAGCGCACTTTCCCTAAATGAATCCACCTAATTCTCTCCCAATCTTTATTTTCTATGATAAGTAATTAAAGGTAAAATTAATCCCCTTTAAGAAAACTACTACAAAATACAAAATACCATAATGAAAAATAAAATAACCAAATTAATCATAGATAAACCTTCATAATTCTGTCCCAATCTGAATTCAAATCAACCCTCTTTCTCTAAATAAACCTTCCTAATTTTCTCCCAAATTTGAATTCAAATCAGCGCACTTTCCCTAAATGAATCCACCTAATTCTCTCCCAATTTTGATTTTCTATGATAAGTAATTAAAGGTAAAATTAATCCCCTTTAACCCCCCCCCCCCCCCT
>NW_021520364.1:0-275 GCF_001605985.2 Dendrobium catenatum | reverse complement strand
ATGATCGGCCCAGACGATCCTCTTTGTCCTGGACGATATTCTAAAATCTTTGCTCAATT
The DNA here is from genome assembly GCF_001605985.2 of Dendrobium catenatum. Classification (NCBI taxonomy): domain Eukaryota; kingdom Viridiplantae; phylum Streptophyta; class Magnoliopsida; order Asparagales; family Orchidaceae; genus Dendrobium; species Dendrobium catenatum. The sequence continues at coordinate 216 of NW_021520364.1, read as the reverse complement.
TATGGAAAATTGGCCCGTACGATCCACATGTTTGTCCTGGATGATACACGTGGCAATACATTCAAACTCTTTAAATTTGATCGGTACGATCAATTAGTGATGATTCCTCTAGGATGATCCACCTGTTCATCCTGAATGAAACACATAGCAATGTTTTAAACATTTTTAAATTCAACCGACACGATCCATTATTATACATCATCCTGGATAATCCAT
>NW_021520363.1:0-1695 GCF_001605985.2 Dendrobium catenatum | reverse complement strand
AGCGGAGGCCGGGGCCGAATTTTCGGAGCCCACAGATGGTTTCAATTTCACTCATGTGGAAGTGAAATTATCACTTTTGAGGGATTTTGGAGGTGCTAGTGGAGTTGTAAATACATCCAATTAAAACATAAACCAAATGATAGAATCTTACAGTTTTACGGATTTTTGAACACATTTGTAACTTCAAGTTACCCAACAAGCCCTTAAAAAATAGGGAAATACCTGTGCTCATTTGCAGCCATTGATATGGTGATTTTATTTGATGATGATGTTACTGAGTGATTGATAAACCAGTCAACTTTTATGAGGTTTTACAATGTTTATATAGCCTAAATTAACCATTACAAATTGCTATGATTTTGGCTGCAAGATGGATTATGCTATTTTGGATTTAATTAATGTTGCTAATCTACTAATTGCAAATTAATCTGCAAATAGCTTTGGAATCCAATATGTTTATTCTGGTTAAAGCTGATGTTTACTTTGTAACAGGAATGCTTATATGGATTCTTATTTATTATTAAAAAATTTATATAGAAGCTCTGCATAATTCAACTAGTGATTAGGTAATAATTAAATAATTAAAAATCTAATTATTATTAAAATTTTGACGGTTTTGTCACTTTATTACATTATAACTATTTTACTAAAATATTACTCAAATGACTAAGTAGGATTTTTATTCATTAATTTATTCATGCCCTTAAAAATTATTTATGTTGAATTAATTTTATGAAAGTGATGAATTAGGATTCATTTTAAAGTTCTTTTGCAATGATTACTGCGAAACAATTATGAAATCAATAGTTGATGAGTTAAAGAAAACAGTTGTAGTCATATGAATCATTAAAGCATTCATATATGGTTTTATCTTTAAGTTCCTAGAGCTATTAATGATGCATGATGGTTAGGGTTTATCAATACAACTAATATGATGTATATTATGAATCTATAAAAAAGATATTGAGGATTCATTATTCACAAGTCATCAAATAATTCAATCATTTGCTTTCTTTAAATTCAAAAAAATAATATTTGAATTAAACCCCAGGTGATTATAAAATATTGAAATGATTTGAGAAAATTAGTGAGGAATAATGCACATTAAAATCAGCAACTAAATGAATTCAATTTCCTCAAATTAGATTTTCAATATAGCTACTAATATTAAAAATGTTGCAAAAGATGTGCTTGGAGTATCAAAGGGAAAAACTCCTAATAGCTATGATGCACCGACACTTCTCCTCAAAGAGGCATGCAATGTCCGACACCGTATCCGACAGGACACTCGTCCGACACTCCTCCGACACGTGTTGAACACGCCGAAAACGTGTCCGATTAAAAAATATTAAATACAAATTGGACACGCATGTTCGACACGCATATCTTAAATATTTTATGATTTTATTTTTAAATATAATTTCTTGTATTTGGCGGGATTTAAACTAAATTTCTTATTTTCAATCCACAACGTCAAATCAATGTCCGCACTTAATACCTAATCATCGAATATTCTCATTTTCATTTCTTTTTGACAGTAAAGGTATTTTCATCTCCTCTCTTGGTGACTGATAAACGGCATCGATACCTGACTCTCGACATCCTAATACTAATCATTTTAAGCACAAATTCTTGTTAAATGATTTATTATTTTCAAATTATTTTTAAAATTATATTTATTTAATTTTTATACGC
>NW_021520362.1:0-208 GCF_001605985.2 Dendrobium catenatum | reverse complement strand
TTCAATATGTGATTAAGGGTGATCTATTCAAGAGATTGGGAGCTATGAGGATGCAGCATACTACACACCAAAAGGGTCCTCTTTCTGTTCTAAAGTTGACATCAAGATTGAGGAAAACATAAGTGAGCAAATCTCCAATAAAAATCAAGAATCAAAAGGAGAAAAAGAAAGCGATAAAAAAATACAAGAATTAGATAGTGAAGATGAC
>NW_021520361.1:0-354 GCF_001605985.2 Dendrobium catenatum | reverse complement strand
CTTGATCTAGCAATGGGTTAGAAATCTCTAAAATATTTTTGGTTTTTCAAAATTTTTAGGAGATCCTTTCTATCTCAGACTCAAATAACAATGGATCCTTTCTAGATCTATAAATCATACAATAATGAAATAAAAAATAATACATAAAAAATATGAAAAATAGGATACAAAATATAAGTAGGTCTAAATATGTACTTATTTTAATAATATAGTTAAAATTTCAATATGTAAATTACTTTTCTGACAATGTTACCGAATACTTGATATGGTGGGGCTTGTGTATATTATCGAGATTGATTTTATTTGAGCTTAGCTAGATATGACATCTAAGATTTAAATATAATTAGGTTTATT
>NW_021520360.1:0-311 GCF_001605985.2 Dendrobium catenatum | reverse complement strand
CCATATCATTTATGATCATTTGGCATGATCATGAGTGGTAGGATAGGGTTGTTGATTAGGGTTTTAACTGAAGTGTGGGTTTTGAACTGGACTGAAGTCTGGTTTTGATTAAGACTTAAATTGAGTTGAGATCTGGATTGGATTGAGGTCAAGATTGTTTTAAAGTTTGAATTGATTGAAGTTTGGATTGGTTTAAGACTTGAATTGATCAGAGGGTTGGATTGGTCCTAGAATCTAGAGGGATTCTAAGATCCAGGATCTAGAAAGGTTCTAAGATCTAGATAAGCCTTAGGGTTTGGAATCTAGAAAGA
>NW_021520359.1:0-306 GCF_001605985.2 Dendrobium catenatum | reverse complement strand
GACGATTGCAGCAATTGCATCATCCATCACTATCTTATGAACAAATGTCATTCAATAAGCAACACTTCTTAGTTTGTAGACCTTACTCGGAAGTAGAGTTGCAACCAATCAAGCCGACTCGCGAGCCTGCTCGAACTCAACTTGGTAACAGGCTCGACTAGTCGAGCTTATCGAGCTCGAGCTCGAGCAGGCCTCGGACTCGACTCGTCGGCTTGACGAGCTGCTCGACAGCGGAGCTCGCGGGCGGGAAATTCTAATCCATGGAACTCGCGAGTGGGAAATCGAAAATGACATAGCTCACAAATG
>NW_021520358.1:0-233 GCF_001605985.2 Dendrobium catenatum | reverse complement strand
AATTAGGGTATGGGGTTGTATTATATTTAATCCACTTATACAACACTTTGCTTTCAACTTAGTAGTGACAACAATTATAGGCTAGCTAATTTAGGTGCAGAAACGCAATGCTATTCAATGGCAGTGCTTATGCCCGCAGAGCACCTGGTCATATGAGAACTATCATTTGTAACTCAAGTATGCATGCACCTATGATTTTTTTCTTAGGCAATGATGGTTGTGGCGAGGTTTCT
>NW_021520357.1:0-323 GCF_001605985.2 Dendrobium catenatum | reverse complement strand
ATCAACAAGATTACCGTCAAATATCGATTCCCTATTCTAAGGCTCGATGACATGCTCGATATGATGACGGGTGCAACATTATTCTCCAAAATTGATCTTAAGAGTGGATACCACCAGATCCGGATCTGACCCGGTGATGAGTGGAAAACCGCTTTCAAAACGAAAGATAGCCTTTATGAGTGGTTAGTCATGCCCTTTGGATTGAGTAATGCCCCTGGCACTTTTATGAGGGTTATGACTCAGGTGTTGCGCCCCTTTATGGGTAAGTTTGTTATCGTCTATTTTAATGACATACTTATCTATAGCCATTCTGTTGATCAGCA
>NW_021520356.1:0-393 GCF_001605985.2 Dendrobium catenatum | reverse complement strand
CCCTCTTGGTAGCCTTGGGACACTCACTTAGGCTTAAAAACCTAATTACTAGATTCAACAAGGGTTTATAGTGGTTTGGTCAACTCGACCTACGTCCACTCCCTGGAGGCGCCCTCCAAGTATTGCACAACCAAAGTGACTCTCCTTTTTCTCCCACAGCAAGGCGAGAAACCATTACAAAAACCTCCTTTTCACCACCCCCGGCAAGGCAGAGAATCCAACTCCTTTTGCTTCCTCCTAAAGCAGGCAGAGAACCTCGATCAATTGCTGAAGCTTTCCTCTCCCAACCCTTCCAAGGATAAGAGACTCTAGTGGAAGAAGAAGTGGAACAATGCTTGGAGAAACCCTTATGAATATCCCTCACAAGCTCCCCCTCACAAGATCCTCTCTCTC
>NW_021520355.1:0-329 GCF_001605985.2 Dendrobium catenatum | reverse complement strand
AAGTCGGTTGTATCGTCTGGACAAAAATTGGTTCATCTGGACGAAATTTTTACAGAGAACAAATCATCCTGGACGATTTTTAATTTTGTCTGGACGAAAATTTTATAGAGACCAAATCGTCATGTACGATAATTTAATTTCGTCTGGACGAAACTTTTATAGAGACCAGATCGTCCTGGACAATATTTAATTTCTTCTGGACAAAAATTTTACAGAGAGCAAATCGTCATATACGATAATTTAATTTCGTCTGGACAAAAATTTTACAGAGAACAAATCATCTTGGATGATATTTAATTTCGTCCTGGATGAATAGGACTTAGAAAAAT
>NW_021520354.1:0-275 GCF_001605985.2 Dendrobium catenatum | reverse complement strand
TATCATATGGTGTGAAGAAATTAGACTATACTGAAAGCTAGCTTAGATATATACTCTACAGAGGTAAATCCTCAACCCTTGATCATTGGGTTGAGTTTAGATGAATTGAATATAACTTGTAACCTAAGGCCTTCATTCTTCTTATAGGGTTAGTTTAACTTTATACAATGCTATGTAAAGGTTTGAATTAATTGACTATGTGTTAATAGTTCATTTTGAATTAAAAAAAAATTCTTTGTTCTTGGGTGTCTAGTAGTAGGAGAAAAAATCTAGGT
>NW_021520353.1:0-486 GCF_001605985.2 Dendrobium catenatum | reverse complement strand
TCTCGCTCCAGTGGTATGAATTCTCCCTTGAATGCTCTCTTTCACTCTCTCCTTGGCTATTCTCTCAAGAGGCACGAAGTTCAAATGACAAAAAGATTGGATGAAAGTCTAATTTGGACTATATATACAAAATACAAGAAAAACCGCCCAAAAACTGCAAGTTTTCAATTCTGTGTGTAGTGGATCGTCCCGTACGATCGTGGATCGTTTTGTACGATTTTACTTAAACGATTTGAAACGACCCTATTTGTATATGTGTACAAAATTTCTTCGTACAAATGATCATCCCGTACGAACTATATTCTTCCGGTACGAACGGTTATTACAAGGCCGGTTCTAGAAACTGCTGAAAACCGTTCTAAGTAGGTTAATCGTTTGGACGAAAATTTGTTCGTCTGAATGAAAATTTTACAGAGGACCAATCATCATATACGATAATTAATTTTGTTTGGACAAAAATTTTACAGAGACCAGATCATCCTGGAC
>NW_021520352.1:0-263 GCF_001605985.2 Dendrobium catenatum | reverse complement strand
TGGTTTTTTATTTTTAAATTATTTTTAATATTATACTTATTCAAATTTTATATTTTATTTTTGAAATATAAAAATTATACCGTGCTCAATTCGTATCCATGTTTTATATTTTCAATAATTGACATATCCCGTGTTCGTATATGTACATCATAAGTTCAATTTTACTGGTTAGATGCTTATTTCTACTCCACCTGTTAAGAAACCTTAGTTGTATTTACTGAATCTTATATATTAGCCAATGACAACTCAGAATCATTCTTAGA
>NW_021520351.1:0-346 GCF_001605985.2 Dendrobium catenatum | reverse complement strand
TTTTGAATATTTTAAAAATGATTATGAATACGATTTATTTAATTCATTAAAAAAAAAAATTAGAAACATTGTATACAAGGCTTACTTATGTTATTGCAAAAGTCTCTTTATAAAGTTCATTTTAAGTGCAATGAATTTCTTCTAAAGTCAAAGTCGTATAGATATTCCTTTTGTTAATTGATTCAAATTGCGCAATCATTCATTTTAAGATACAATGATTTCTTTTCATTTTTCATGTCATGTTTACATATATGATCATTATCACATATTATTTTCAATTCTTACATGTACACTAATTTAGATATCAAATATATGAATTTCTGACACCTGCTTTCCTCTTCGCCTT
>NW_021520350.1:0-550 GCF_001605985.2 Dendrobium catenatum | reverse complement strand
TTTCCAAGTATGATATCTATATACACAATTTTTACGTGGACACTAGTTCTTATGTACGGTATCTATATGCACACAATTTTGGCTAAAGCTCAATTTTTAAGGATCTAATTGTGTTATAGTCAACTATGATGCACCGACACTTTTCCTCAAAGAGGCATGCTGTGTCTGATTAAAAAAATATTAAATACAAATTGGACATGCATATCTTAAATATTTTATGATTTTGTTAAACGTGTATCTTAAATACAAATTTGATGCTCAATGCTAGCAATTTCTACACCAAGAACTTGACATCTCATCTTTGTCCAACGCCGTCTCAACATTGACGATCAACGCACTCTCAACATCAACGATAAATGCCCTCTTAATATTGACGCCCAATATTTACTGTATAACATCAATGTCTGACTCTCGACAGCATTATCATCTCCTCTCTCAATGACTGATAAACGACATCGACGCCCGACATCCTAATATTAATCATTTTAAACTCAAATTCTAGTTAAATGACTTATTATTTCTAAATTATTTATAAACTTATACTTATTTA
>NW_021520349.1:0-236 GCF_001605985.2 Dendrobium catenatum | reverse complement strand
TCCAATAATCAAAAGGAACCTTATCTAACAATGGAGGACGATGAGTGGATTGTCCTTCGGGAAGTGAACCCTTAGGAAAATCTTGTGCCATAGTTTATAAGTCGATCTACTCTAAGATGTTAAGCCAAAATAAAAAGATTTAAGGCTCTGATACCAATTGTTGGATGACTATGGCACCCCAAGGGGGGGTGAATTGGGATTTTTAAAATTTTTATTAAAAGAAGAAAATTAAAATG
>NW_021520348.1:0-367 GCF_001605985.2 Dendrobium catenatum | reverse complement strand
AAAAAAAAAAAAAAAAAGTGGATGACAATGACTAATGACTAGTAGTGGTGGCCACTAGACAACAGTGACGTTCAATAACCCCAATACATTTGAAACATAGCCATCTAAAAAGCCAATATTTCAAAACTCCTATATTTAATTTACTTTATACCAAAAATGCCTCCTACCAAACATTTCCCCTAACTATTTAGTCCCTAAACTACTTTAACTACAATTTAAAAAACCTAGGTCCCTGGTTCGAATCCCTTAGCAAGCAGTGAAAGTCTTAAGTGTTGGCCCGTGTAAATTGGTGTGGGTTACATGCTAGGTCGACCGGGATTTTCACTGGCCTAAGGACAGTGCTTCCTCGTCACAAAAAAAAAAAAAA
>NW_021520347.1:0-315 GCF_001605985.2 Dendrobium catenatum | reverse complement strand
GTTGGGGCTGGCTCTATTGAACCGGCTGCTATATTACTTGAAGTTGATGCTTCCCTCTTACCGGTTGTGAATGTGGCTAAAAATCCTGAGTGTATGTTGGTGGAGCAGCTGAATGGTGACTTGGTGTGTTCCAATAGTGTTGTTGATGTCCCTGTTCAAGTGGTGGACACGCTCAGTTTGGTGAATTTCTTGGGCGTAACTCTGGCTTTGATGTTAGTAATCATGTAGATTGGTTGCACGGATCATCTGAATTTGATTCGGAATTCGATCATTCGAACAGTGGCTTTATTTCGACGGAATTTTACGGGGGCTCTG
>NW_021520346.1:0-245 GCF_001605985.2 Dendrobium catenatum | reverse complement strand
TAAATATTCATAAACTAGTGAATGAGCAAAAAGCGCAACCAAAGTGCAACCAAAGCGCAACTAAAGCGCAACCAAAGCGCAACCAAAGTGCAACCAAAGCGCAACCAAAGTGCAACCAAAGCGCAACTAAAGCGCAACTAAAGGGCAGCTAAAGGGCAGCTAAAGCGCAACTATGTCATCAAAAGCATATGTCGTTAGGGCTAAAAATGATGACTATATAAAAGGTGAAATAAGTTATATATGGG
>NW_021520345.1:0-528 GCF_001605985.2 Dendrobium catenatum | reverse complement strand
TTTGTGAAAAAAAATTTATAATTATCATTTATATATTAAATGTTTAATATAATATTTAGTTAGTACTAAATAGAAAATATAGCATTTCATAGATAATATTATTCTTTGAATAAAAATGTTATATAGATGAATTTTTTATTCTTAAAACAATAAACCATAAAACCTCTTTGATATAGTATTTTGTTATCAATTCTGCCATGTTGTTATAAGCTATTCAAATTAGTTGTTTATTATTTGTTCTTGTAGGGCTAGAATGTATGGCTGGCCAAATACATATGTATTTACAAAGGCCATGGAAGAAAAACTTCTAAGTCATTTAAGAGGAGACATGCCACTAGTTATTATGCGCCGAACAATTTTAACAAGTGTCTACAAAGACTCATTACCAGGTTGGATAGAAGGAGCTAGGTAAGACCATATAGAAATTCCAATGTTGTTTATATTTATTATTACATTTTAACATTTTCTTCTTGATCTAAGTCAACATTCAGTTGATGTTGTAGGACAATTGATAGTATAATACTTGGT
>NW_021520344.1:0-850 GCF_001605985.2 Dendrobium catenatum | reverse complement strand
GCGTGCTAGATCTTCGTAAGAAGCTCATACGTTAAAACTTTATATTTCTCTACTGCCACGAATACTCCATGACGCAACAATGAGAGATTTTTTTTTTTTCACTTTTTCATGCAGAAATAAGTGTAACTAGTTTATTTTCCATCAAAAGAAAAAGTTTTTCATAAATGCAAGGATAGTTCTTATTTGAACTTCTACAATAAATAATGAGAATAATATCTACCTCTTCTTCATGATCACCTCTCATCTTCATAATAGGTCACTTTGTTTCTTCTTAATTATTGCCATGAAAAAATAGTGTCTCTATTCATTATCTTAAATTTTATCTATAAAGAAATTCTTGTTGTACCCCTCATACAAAATTCACAATTAATGTTTGTGCGGTCAGAAATATGGGTAGATCTATTTGAAAGATGTAAAGCTTATGGTCTCTATTATATTTATTATCTGATCTTTGTGTGATTTTATTCTAAGTTTAATTACTATTATAACAACTATTATTAAAGCTTTGGTCTTAAAACTTTTGGATCTTTTATGGAGAATAATAAGGTCAAAATAGTTGAGTTTAGTGATTAGGATTATATATTCTAGAAAATGAATATAGATGACTATTTGTATAAAAAAAATGTCATCAACCATTAGGGGGAGTAAAATTATACTTAGTTAATTAGGGAGAGTGAATTTAATAAAGAAATATTAATACTTTGAATCATTAATAAATCCCTTGAAATTAGTGTTACTCAGGGGCGAATCCAACTTCTTTTTTCTGGGTGAGCAAAATTTTAGTTAATTAAAGTACTAAACAATAAAAATAATAATAATAATAATAATTAATAACAAATAATAATAATAA
>NW_021520343.1:0-305 GCF_001605985.2 Dendrobium catenatum | reverse complement strand
CAATCCAAATGACAGAAAACTCATTATGCAGACTTTACAAGTTACAAACACTAAGACTAGAATCATTTCATATAAATATGCTACCCCTTGCAATGGGAAATCTTATCAACTTACGTCACTTGGTTATTCGTAGCAAATTTCAAGATTTGTTGCCGAAACCATATTTTGGGAGTAAAAATATCCTTGATTTTAATTTTAATTGGGTATATAATATTTTGGAAGGGGATGTACTTAGTTATGAAGTAAGAAAAGATGGCAAAAATTCTATTATTAGTTTGCTAGAACCACTACAAAATTTGCGAGGA
>NW_021520342.1:0-987 GCF_001605985.2 Dendrobium catenatum | reverse complement strand
GTTCGAGCTCGAGCTCGAGCTCGACTCGACTCAAGTTCGTCCGAATCCAGGCTCATTTTGGGTTCGTTAGCTTGAACTTGAATTGTGAGCTCGAGCTCGGCTCGAGCAAAAGCTCGATTACAAGCTCAGTAGGCACGGAATGAATTAAAGAACGTGAAAATCAGGATATGCCATGTCAGGAGTTTACTGTATATAACTATGTATCAAATGATATAGAGTGTTCTGATTGTGTACACGTAATAATTTCTCCACCTTTATTTTGAATGTGAGTTATGTGAGGCAAAATTATAGTAAAATTCATATTACATTATTCAATTTATTTCTTCGCTTGAAATATTCAATTAATGACATCTAACTTTAGATTCCGCAATATTATTTATATAATTTTGAAGTACACCAAGGTTTATTTTTTATAAAAATATATTAATCAAATGAAAGTTATAGAGTGGGACCCATCCTATGAGTGTTGGTCTAATTTCAGCCAGTTATTTGCATTATTTTATTTTATTAAGATGCCGAGACTTCAGCTGGCATATGAATTAAAAAAAAATATATATTTCTAAAATAGTTATGAATAGCGTGTTAATAAATGACCCGATTAATCAATCTCATAAAAAAGGTTCAGGTCGAACTATTTAATAAACGAGTTGGGCTCTAGGTTAGCCTATAAATTTATTTTTACTTGTTGCGTGCTAGAATATACGCGGCAGTAGAGTTAGGAAATATTCGTCTTAGCGTTGCACGAGTATTCCGCACACAAACAGAAAAGAGAAAATGAACATCAAGGTTTTTACGTGGAAAACCCAAAAGAGGGAAAAAACCATGGGGCCTCACCCAGTTGCAAAGTTCTACTAGTATTTGTTTGAAGTACAAAGGTTGATCCGTCTTACAAATCAAGACGATCAATTTACAATCAACTTCTCACAAAGTTAAAAAGTTATGCAGATTCTCGGCGTTTCCCAAAAATCCGGCAGAGTTCCGGCGTCT
>NW_021520341.1:0-271 GCF_001605985.2 Dendrobium catenatum | reverse complement strand
TCAATATCATTCCTCTTTAGTAGACGTCCTTCATTGCTGATTAATAGCTTTCCCACCTTTGACATGGATTCCACACCTTGTGATACTCAAGATTTCACGTCTCCAAATGCTTGAGCAGAAGATGTGAAAGTATGATTTTGAGCATAAGATAAATTTGACGGTCTAACATCTGATGGACCACCGGCCGTTGGTGGCCGGCGACCCTCAGCCACCATCGGATAAAGGGAAAAAACTGCGCGATTGGAATTTTGAAATCACTCTGAAAAACCTT
>NW_021520340.1:0-2200 GCF_001605985.2 Dendrobium catenatum | reverse complement strand
TATTACAAATTAATTTATTTTGAATTACCTTTTTTTAAAAAATCTATTTATATTTATAAGTATTTTAAAATTAATTTAAAATTACAAATATTTTAAATCCTAATTTTGGGAGATCCACTTCTTATGGAATTTTAAACATAGATTTTGCATAAGAAGAGCAATCATGGGGGAGTGGGTTAGTGAATGATTGAGTCCCAATCATTTACTAATAACTTCATTAGCTACAATTATATTCATTTTATCATACCTTGCATGTATAAGATGCTCGAGCACTTAGTTTAGGCTTTCCTAAATCTAAGGACATGGTGTGTTTACTTTATTTGTGTATCCCCTGCATTGTTACCTTGAGGGTTAGATAAAACTTCACTTCAAACTCCTATAATATAGTGACACCCTAAGGACAATAATTAAGGACCCGTCTAGCAAAGTTAGAAAAATTATGGGATCTAGGATAGATCCCTAATTGGAAGGAAATCTTCAAAACTTAAACTTAGTGATATCATAAACATCTCAGAATTTTATGGGAATTTTTAGGTGCTCTTAAACCACTTTATCAGCCAATCCTAATTTACCCGATAAATAGGGCCCGGTAACTTCTACAAATTACAATAAATCAACTTTAAATCAGTAAAATACCCATAATTCCTCAAATTGTTCAAAATTTAGTACTTTACCTGAGATAAATTGGTCTCCTTAGTTTGACCTAAACCTAATCCTTAATTTCAATGTTAACCAAAATTACTATTTTGCCCCTATTAGATAATTAAAAATTCCAAATCTTCTCCAAATACTTGGTAACACCTTCTTAGGTCATTTATGACCTTTGGGAGTGATTCCAATTAGTTCGGAGCTAATTTGGATCAAAATTATAAAATCACCCCTAATTAGGCAGTTTTAATAATTCCTGTTATTGCCTGAAACTTGTAAAATTCATTAGTTTGCATAGGAAACTCGAAATCCAGCAAACTCAAAGCCTAGCTACTCAACTTAAGGTCTATTATTTACCTAAAATATTAAGAACCTCAAACCTAGCCTATTTTCTATAGTGACATTTTAGACCTCCTCAACCTAGTACCTAAGAGGACTCGGGACTTTCCAAAATTGGATAATATAATTTAAACTTTAAATATCACTACCCTAAGCATTAAAAAGAGATCAAAAAAATTAAATTAACTAAAATGGATCCTAATTCATTAATATTTGGACTTTAACTAAAATTTCCTTTTCTTGTTTTCAATAAATTCTAACCTTAGGCAATTTAAACTAATCATCCTATATAGGACCTATCCAAAGCCATACAAACCTTACACACAAATAAAATTATTTGCTAGGGCACCACTTTTAGATCTAGGCTATGTCGGTGTTTCCTTTTCTTTTGTGTGCCGGGATTTTCATGGTTTTATTACTTACTGTGAATGAAATTGTTGGTATGTTTGCTTACTTTTCTTACACTCTATGAATTGATGTGATGTGTGTTAGATTTACCCATAGATTAGGAATGATACATATATATTTCTTTTCTTGCAGGTGACCATGCTCATGCATTGCTAAATAAAAGGGGGGGGGGGGAACTATCATGATTTCTAACGTTGTTTTGTGCAGATGCTTGCTCAGCTCCCCTAAATAAATGGAGGATAAAATAATTAATATTAACTGCTATAGATGGACTACTTAGCTCTCATAATTAAGAGCATGGAAAAGTGTGGCTGTGATGTGCATTTTTTTATTTTTATATAAACTACTTGGGATTTTTATTAGGATAACCTTGTAAGTGACTTTAGATTTACTGCTTTTTCATTAATATAATAAATTTGTAATAATTTGTGGGAGTTATGAAAATGACTCTTGTTGAGGATCTATGGCTTATGATTTTGATTATAGCAAACATTCTTTTTCTCTATGACTGCTTTCTACTAAAATTTCAGGTTCACACGATCGGACTTCAATTTGGAACCAGCTTAAGATTGGGTAGACTAGGTCTTTGTTAGTTTGTAATCTTTTTCCTTTCTTGAGTCTGTTGTATTTGGTGTTTCATCTAATGATTTATGACTTGAAAGATTTTCTGTTGTGCCCTAAAAGATTTTTATTTTTGTTAATATCATCCGGGAAGATATTTATATCGTCCTGGACGATCTGACAAAAGTAGAAACCCTAATTAGGGTATCCTCATTAAAACAACCGTCATTATGCAAAACACATC
>NW_021520339.1:0-438 GCF_001605985.2 Dendrobium catenatum | reverse complement strand
TTTTAATCGTTTGGCAAAACTGTTTCTCTTAAAGACAGCGTTAATAACATCGTTTTGAGATGAAACGCACTGCTCTTTTGCAACTCCTTTCCGTTTTACACTTGCTAGAAGTCTACTTTACCCCTATAGTTGCTCATCTTCTTTGCCAGGACGACTTCAATTGTTCGTCCCCTTCCAGAGCTCGGTGGATGAGGGCTTTTGGAGAAGACTTTCCTCTCTCAAGCTCGATACTCTTGGGCTCGACCAGTCCTCAGTCCTCAGTCCTCATAACCGGCGAGTTTTTTTCGTTCCCTTCAACTTGTTCTCTCTATGTATTTACGTCGAACTTATTTCAAGACGTCTTACAAATTTGTTTTTCCAATTGATAGGTTTCTATGCGCCTTGTTAACATCCACAAGTGCCAAATCCATTAAAACTTAAGGCAAAATCCCTGCCGGA
>NW_021520338.1:0-248 GCF_001605985.2 Dendrobium catenatum | reverse complement strand
CTCTAGTTAATAACTTGAGTAGGTCAGTTCAGATTTTTAAATCATTATAAAAAAAAATCATATAGATGATCAATCTAAATGAAATTATAATGGTACTGGTTATGCATTAATGGGTTTCACATATCTAACCTAATTAAGATGCATAAACAAACTGTTATCCAAATATCTTCAACTCTCTTTTGAACATCTTCCAATTTGAATGAGATTCTAGATAAAGTCCTGATGCTAGATGATCTACAGTGATATTT
>NW_021520337.1:0-272 GCF_001605985.2 Dendrobium catenatum | reverse complement strand
TTCCTATAGCTACCATTGCAGCTGAAGTTCTATTTTCCACTGTAAATACCGCTAATCCTATCATTCGTAACTGGGGTGCTAATCACTCTAGGGAGTTCCAAGATCTTTGGTACCCTCCACCGATTGACTGGATTAAGGTTAATGTGGATTCTTCTCTTCTTACTTCTTATAGTGCTGGCATTGGAGGATGTTTTCGAGACTTTAAAGGGAGATTATTACTTGCTTTTGGTGAAAGGAGAACACATTGGGATATTAATAGCCTTGAGCTTGAT
>NW_021520336.1:0-462 GCF_001605985.2 Dendrobium catenatum | reverse complement strand
ACCTATATCCACCCACTTTCCATGCTTCTTGAACACAGTCTGCAACCGACTGATGACCTTGAGGCTTGTTTCCATTTGCTATGATTGCAAACTTTCAAACTACATATAAGAATTTATCGTAGTCGTAGCGTGGTTAAGTGCGGCACACTACATAGTGAGGATTACAGTAATATAATATATACAATGATTAGTAATAAAAATTGATTTATCCCCCCCGATGTTTAGTACCCACCCACAAGGTCATGGGCATACCCATACCCATTGGGTATGGGTGGGTACATGGGTGGGTGTGGGTATGAGTACCCAATGCAGGGCTATGTTTTTTAGTGCATGGATATTTTTCTATAATTTTAGAAAAGCAGTGTTTCAAAAATAATATGTGAAAGTTTTAAAGAAAATTACCTAAATATTTTGAACTACATTCTCTATTGAACTACATTATTTATAACATATAAAAATTAC
>NW_021520335.1:0-315 GCF_001605985.2 Dendrobium catenatum | reverse complement strand
TTAAATGAGCTTACTATCTCAGTTACACCCTTCTGTTAATCATCATATGCACGCTTCCCTTTTATATGTTCAGATAACTCCTCTTTTGAGGATCCTTCTTTAGCTTCAACTTCTTTAACATTTTGGTGTCGAAGTAAAGCTCTTTCCTAATGAAAGCAATACTCAACATGAAGTATCAAGTTTTTGCATCTATCACAGCTGCCAATTATAAAGTATGAAACAGAGAGATGACATACCTTGTGTTCTGCAAAGGTCTTTTTTGAGTATGGTTTTCCACAATTGTCCACAATAATAAACTCAACAAGCGAGAGTAGC
>NW_021520334.1:0-323 GCF_001605985.2 Dendrobium catenatum | reverse complement strand
AATCCCCCTCCTTCCAATATGGTCCTGGATTGTTTTCACTCTAGTTTTATGCTTCCTAACAGCTATGCTAATCTTTTTACCTCTTATGTGTTGGATGAGGAAGTTAAAAAGGTCATTTTTATGGGCTCCTCTAATTCTGCCCTTGGACCGGATGGGTTCAATTTCTTCTTTTACAAATCTGCTTGGCACATTATTGGCCCCTCTGTTCGTAAGGCTATTAGATCTTTTTTTCAAAAAATGCTATTTGCCCAATGGTGTTAAAGCAACCGCTATGGCTATTATCCCTAAGCACAAAAATGTTACTGCTATTTCAGATTATAGAC
>NW_021520333.1:0-258 GCF_001605985.2 Dendrobium catenatum | reverse complement strand
TTGAATTTTTAAAAACATAAACACACTCTCCTAATCTCCCCCTCACTAGAAAAAAACTTTAAAAACAAAGGGAGATGAAAATATTTTTGTTATTTTTAATTTTTTAAAAACAAGATACAAATTCAACAGTACGTTCCCCACCTTTGACATTATCAAAAAGAGAGGAGGCAGAAACAAAAAACAAAATGAACAGGAGATAAAAATGTTTCCTGATCTAGTGAAAAAAAAAAAAACAAATATTCTTAAAATGAGAAAGTT
>NW_021520332.1:0-259 GCF_001605985.2 Dendrobium catenatum | reverse complement strand
CTTATTTGCTCAAATAAATTTTTTTCTAAGTATGAATTGTACTGTATGAACCTAGTTTATACATTCCTTCCAGAGTATGAAATTGTGAGATACCATTTTGTCCCAAAATTTCGTTCAGATGAATTTGAAAAATTTATAATAGAATGTACCGAATGATGATTTCACCATCTGTACGCCATCCAGAGTACGAAATTGTGGGTGGGGTTCCTTTTCATGCCGACGAACTCAAAAAATTTTCTAACTGTTCATACCGAATGAC
>NW_021520331.1:0-281 GCF_001605985.2 Dendrobium catenatum | reverse complement strand
GGTAATTCTTAAGTATTTTTTCTTTATTTATGTATGCTCCTCCAGGCAGCAGACCGCTAAATATGCCAGATATTGCTCCTTCTACTGATAAAGCGGTTGAGATGGTGCGAGCTCATCATAATGTGGAGGTCGATGAGAGTAGGAGATCAACATCAATTGATGATGTTCCATCATCAATTACTTCGGATGATGCCTTGATTGCTATTCGCAAGAAATATCATCTGCCTAATGACATAGTGATGGCTGTTCCTAAAAAGACTGATCGAGCACGATTTCCCCCA
>NW_021520330.1:0-518 GCF_001605985.2 Dendrobium catenatum | reverse complement strand
AAAAATCTGAAACCCTTAAGATTAACTCTAATTTTGGAAGTCATTTTTTTGACCCCTTAGTTAGCGTATCTGGATACCCTCTAAAATTCATTAACTCTCCCAAATTCCAGAATTTTTTTAATAGGTTAATAAAATTCTCAACTAATCTATTAAAATAAGTAACAAACTCCCTTTAATATCAAGCCACGCTTTTAATTCCAACCAATTTAAATCAACTTAATCAACCCCGATTGCTACTGGGTAACCCAGGCCTGCGAGGCTGTTAGCTTAGCCCCAAGGAAGGTGAAATAAACTTCACGGCCTCGGTGTAAGACAAAGGTAGTAATTAATTAAATTTTAAAATATGTTTAATTAAAATTCTTAATTTATTAATACTTAAATTTTAATCTAAATCTCCTTTTAAGCCTTAACAAACCCAGACTTTTAGACAACTTCAACTAATAACCCACTTTAGGACCTACCCCAGCCACACGACGTTTCTCACACACTTTAGAAGATGTGCTAGGACAACCAACTCT
>NW_021520329.1:0-243 GCF_001605985.2 Dendrobium catenatum | reverse complement strand
AAATCATGAAGAAGCAAGCTGATGGGCATAGAAAAGAAATCCAATTTGAGGCAGGGGATAGGGTGTTCTTGAAGCTACGTCCATACAGGCAGAAGACAGTCGCCAACAGGAGGAATGAGAAGTTAGCTCCAAGGTACTTTGTGCCTTATGAAGTGATGGAAAAGATTGGGGCAGTAGCATACCGACTGAAATTACCCCCATCAGCGACTATACATCCGGTTTTTCATGTCTCCCAGCTGAGAA
>NW_021520328.1:0-1616 GCF_001605985.2 Dendrobium catenatum | reverse complement strand
ACAAAGTAACTTTTGCAAAATTTTCATTATTGATCACAACTTCAGCAAACGAAATATAAATTTCCAATACTCATATATTTTCCTTCAAATAATTATAAAAGGATGCTAAATATCCTTCTATATCTTCTCTAAAAAAAAAAAATTCCAATTAATCACATAAATGAAACATGCTATCATGATTTCATTTTCAACGATGAACAAAAAGATTGCTAAGAGAAAGAGGAAGAGCAAATATTAGAAAAATATACTTCATGCATATATTTCAAAGATTTCCATTTCATTGCATTTTCCCTTTCCAAATCCCAATTCAAGAGAAGAACATAACATTCAAAATGAAGATTATGTAAACATCACGAGTTATTATTATTATTTTTTAAATAATGGGATATCATTTTTTTTTTTACAGGAAACTTTATAAGAAAATATCCATAAACTCAAGAAATAAATTCAACAATTCATCAGAATGTTTCTATAAACAGTCGTGTTTATTGTTGCTTTCTAAATTATGTAAGGATCATTGAATCATCAAGATATTGAACTATTATGACAATCATATAGAAATGATAGAGACCTACAATGGAGGAAAAGAAAATGTAAATCCAACAGATTACGTATTTGATTAGATACAATTAGATATTTTCAACCTGATTTATTCTAAAGGAAACATAAAATGAAATCTAGTTGGCAATATTTTGCTAGAAATGGGTTTTAAAACCATTCATGATTCCAACTAATGACGATCACAAGATTTTTGTCATAAGAGCCAAGAACTGTAGCCAAATGCTGAAGGACAAGATAGAAGATACCTTGCAAATGGGAGGAATATAGACGATTAAGGTTACTGTCCACACGAGCAAGGGAAGTGGAGACTTCCGTTTTGACTTCCCTAGGTTCGATCGGCAAAGAAAGATGAGCGTGGGGCTGTTTTTGCAAAGGGAGAGAAATTGCCTGGGATCGTTGTGAGCAGAGAAGGAGATGAAGACTGCGGTTTTTCCAATTGAGAGGGTGACGGAAAGGAGGTTGCGAACTGTAAAGGAGTGACTGGTTTTGGCTTTGTGAAATGAGAGCACGGCTTCGTGGGGAGTTTGGCTGTGTTGATTTCACAAACTTGGAGGTAGAGGCGGGCTTATTCGTGAACTGCAGGTGAGATGGACTGGGTTGGATTCGCCTCCTGGAGCAAGCGGACTGGGAAGATGACGAGGATGCTCGGGAGTTGGAGTTTTCTTATGCGAACTGCCAGATAGAGTTGTGAGGGAGAGGGATTTCTGAACTGGAGCTTGCGAAATGAGAGAGTGGGAGAAAGGGAGAGGGAGTTCTGTACGAACTGTCCTGAGGGAGGTTGGAGTTCAGAGAGGAGATTTCATGCATGCATGGCCTGGGGTATGTGTTGTGCGTATATAGAGGAAGAAAGGGGCGGTTGGATGCCAACTGCAGGGAGTCTGTGCTGGGTGGTTTCGCGAAATGAGAGAGAGAGAGAGAGGGCAGTTAGGATCGTGTGAATTTGGTTTTTTGAAATGAGAAAGAGAATGGGCTGATTTCGTGAACTGCTCTGGAGTTGGAGTTCGGTTTTGTGTGTAGCTAGGAGAGGGAGATGGGGCTGGGTTCGGGTCGGTCTC
>NW_021520327.1:0-327 GCF_001605985.2 Dendrobium catenatum | reverse complement strand
TTTTTGGCCGCCATCACAATCCTGAGTTTGTAAAATCGCAAATTCTGGATTTGGAACTTCAAAAACAACAATTCCCCTTCCTTCCGGGCAATTAATCACCGCTGAAATTTGCTGAAATCAGCCCTCCACCGGTTCCACGACTTGCTCTGATACCAATTTGATAAGAATTATGAAACACTTGTAGTTTTCAAATATTTCCTATCAATCTTTCGAAAACAGCAAAAATCTTCATAAAAGTCCGCACAAAAATCACAAAAACAGTAGATAACTTGTATGATTTGATGAAAGGATCACGGAAAATAGCAAGATACACTTGATCCTCAATTC
>NW_021520326.1:0-245 GCF_001605985.2 Dendrobium catenatum | reverse complement strand
AGTTCAAGTGGTTGTAGTCCACTAAATTCTCCTAATTTACTGTATAATCAAAATTCCTGTGGGAAGAAAAAAGTGTCGCGAGCAACTACTAAATGTGCGTAGGCTCCAAAATCCTCAACCACAAAGGAGAACTCTAAATCTACCAATTCCAGTGAAATCAGTATTGGGAAGCACATTTCTCATGGCTCAAGTCTGAAGCCCGAATGGGTGTAAAAGGTCGGATCCAACACGCCCAAATATGGCCG
>NW_021520325.1:0-262 GCF_001605985.2 Dendrobium catenatum | reverse complement strand
GGAAGCTGGTTAAAACCCTGGTGGTCCGAAAAAAGATGACGCAATGCTAATTGCATTAGAAGCTATGAAGCCCAGGCCGAGCTCCTGACCATCATGCACAAATTTGTTTCTACTTTTCCAATAGTAAAATACTAAAGAGCAATACAGGTTTGCAATAAAAGGGAGACCTTCGATAACCTTTCCAATTTAACCTTACAATCCAATAAGGAAGAGAACTCAGGAATGGGAATACCCCATTTATTCACCAATGCTATAGCTTGAG
>NW_021520324.1:0-1264 GCF_001605985.2 Dendrobium catenatum | reverse complement strand
CAGTACTTCGGTGGATCAACATCTCAATCATATAACATTAGTTTGTGAAGTTTTGAGGAAAGAACAGTTGTTCGCTAACCCGGCCAAATGTAAGTTCCTCACAGATAGTGTGACCTTTCTTGGATTCATCATTTCAACTCAAGGAATTTCTGCTGACCCAGAAAAGGTGCGAGCTATAAACGAGTGGCCAAAACCTAAGAATATTCGAGATGTTAGGAGTTTTCATGGATTGACTACTTTTATCTGAGGTTTATTCGGAATTTCAGCACCATCGTAGCCCCTATTATAGACAGTCTAAAGAAAGGGGAATTTCATTGGACAACAGCTGCCACAAAAGCTTTTGAGGATATTAAGAAGTAAATGGTAGAAGCTCCTGTTATGCGTCTCCCGGATTTTTCTAAAGTTTTTGAGGTAACCTGTGACGCATCAGGGATTGGAATAGGAGTCTTGTCACAAGAAGGACATCCTGTGGCATACGTTAGCGAGAAACTAAATGACATTCGACAAAGGTACTCTACCTACAATAAGGAGTTTTATGCAATCATTCAGTCCCTCAGGTATTGGAGACACTACTTGCTTTCCCAGGAATTTGTAATATTTTCGGATCATGAAGCCTTGAGATACATTAACTCCCAGAAGAAGCTAAATGCCTGTCATGGTCGTTGGGTCAAATTCCTCCAAGAGTATTCTTACACTATTAGGCATAAGGCCGGAGTTGAGAATAAAGTAGCTGATGTTTTGAGTCGTAGAATAATGGTCACTAGAGAGATGAGAACGGAGATTGTTGGATTTGAACGCATCAAGGGACTATAAAGAGTGTCCTGATTTTAAAGAAACATATTCCTCATTGACGACTGGAGATAAACAAGTTGTGAATGATTTCTTGTTGGAGAATGGATACTTATTCAAGTCTCAGAAGTTGTGTATTCCCAACACCTCTCTTTGTGAATTTCTTGTGTGGGAACTACACGCGGGAGGCTTAGCTGGACATTTTGGGCAAGCTAAGACCATTTCAGCCGTCGAGTATAGATTTTTCTGGCCCATCCTTAAGCGAGACGTTAGTAGACTGATCAGACATTGCCACACCTGCCAACTAGTTAAATAGAGAAAGCAGAACACAGGCCTCTACACCCCTCTTCCCGTCCCAAACTGCCTTGGCAAGACGTTAGTATGGACTTTGCCCTAGGACTACCCAAAACTGCTAGGAAGTACGATTCTATCTGTGTTGTAGTAGATCGCTTCTCTAAGATGGCCCACTTCCTCC
>NW_021520323.1:0-314 GCF_001605985.2 Dendrobium catenatum | reverse complement strand
TTTTTCTCTCTTTTGTTTTATACGGCAGGTTAACATGTGTCGATCAACGAACTTGTAAATTTTGGTGCTTTTGAATGCTGTGCCTTTGTCTGAAATTATACGGCGAGGTACACCGAATCTATAAACAACATGGTGGGTAAAGAAATTGATTACATGCTGAGATGTGACTTCTTTGAATGAAGTTGCTTCTGCCCACTTTGATAAGTAGTCTGTGGCTGCCAGAATAAAGCGGTGTCCTATTGAAGATGGTGGATCTATTGGCCCGATTATATTTGTACCCCAACATTCAAATAGTCAGAATGTTACTGTTGGGT
>NW_021520322.1:0-293 GCF_001605985.2 Dendrobium catenatum | reverse complement strand
TTGTATTTTGTTAGTGGGTTGTACTAGAGGACCTAGTGTTGGAATGGTTCGATTTGAAGACATCTTTTTCACGGTGACTCATATGCGACAACCGCCAATCTTTGAAGGTGTGGGAATGAAAGATCATGTATATCTAGTTAAAAAGTATTTGTATAGCCTGAAGAAACCCACCGACAATGAAAATTCAATAGTTTTATAATTAATTATGGGTTTGATATAAGCATATTTAATAGGTGTGTGTGATGTGATGCAATGAGGAGTTACACAAGAATTTAAAAGAGAATTAAATTTTA
>NW_021520321.1:0-243 GCF_001605985.2 Dendrobium catenatum | reverse complement strand
GTCATTAATTAGAGAAATCAAATCTCCAACTTTTCCCTCTCAATTCCCCTGAAACCGAAATTAGTTTCAGTTTTGTTTTTTTTTTCTTCTTTGAGAGCAAAGCAACTCCTCTCCCTTTCCCTACCACTGGCTGCACCATCCGTCCCCTACCCGCCGCCCCTCTCTCCCTCCCATTGGAGAGGCTCTTGCGGCGACTACCCGGTCTCCCCGTCAAGAATGCATGGATGAACCCGAGTGGAACTA
>NW_021520320.1:0-1658 GCF_001605985.2 Dendrobium catenatum | reverse complement strand
TAAAGTGTCTTGGAAATGATTCTAAGGACTAGGATTGAATCAAAACTAAATATTTTACTTTAAAATTTTAGGCTATTTTAGAAAATTTAAGATTCTTAGAGTTTACCATGGTCTGGGGTTGACTAAGGGTCTTGAGTGAGTCAAATCTCTTTAGAGATGAATTTATGTTAGTTTGGTTCATCTC
Organism: Dendrobium catenatum; assembly: GCF_001605985.2. Taxonomy (NCBI): domain Eukaryota; kingdom Viridiplantae; phylum Streptophyta; class Magnoliopsida; order Asparagales; family Orchidaceae; genus Dendrobium; species Dendrobium catenatum. The sequence goes on along the minus strand of NW_021520320.1, from coordinate 1,474 downwards.
TAAGAATTTAGACTTAACACTATATTGAAATGTCATTTTAAATGGCATTCATGGTAATTAATGGGAAACTTAAATTTATTTTAATTTAAGTTTTAGCTTTATGCTTCAGATTGACACTAGGGGCTTGTTATTACCACTACATAGGATATTTAAAGGCATAACATTAGGCCTTCAAGCAACTTTACCAGCACTAATATTAGCCTTTATGGTTCCTATAAGCATAGGTCCATCACTTGAGGAAAAAATGTTCCTATGTCACTTAGGAGAAGATGGCCTTTAACTCATGCAAAATGAGGTCAATAAATGGCCCCCATTGGTGGGGTGAATTCTCTTATAGTTGTCATTGTTAGTGTTACAAAATAGTGTTGAGTTTTAAAAGGAAATTGATTTTAAGAAGGATTTTTGGAGTAAGAATCATGAAATTAAAGGAAAACATAAAAGATTTGAGCTTTGTTTTAGTTGAGACAAGTATGAAAAAGGGTGCCATTATTAACGAGTTTAAAAATATGATTTTTGAAAATTGGAAAAGAACAAGATATCTCAAGAGGACTCACCACGACTGAACCTTAATTTACAAAGAAGGGCATACTATAGAGAAATCTAAGCATGACTTTTAAAACTATAATGAAGAAGTAATAATATCAAAGAAAAGATTTATTCAAAGTTTCAAAAATTTACATGACATGTGTCATAGGGGACTCACATCCTGAACCTTTGAATTTAATGAAGTAAGAGTTATTGCTAGGACTCGCACTTGACTTCAAAAAATTAATGAAGAAGGAATGTGTAGGAGGTAAGTTTGTATCTAATTCAAAAACTGAGTATATAAGTTACAATATGTTCTTAGGAGAATTCAACACTGAACCCTTGGATTATGATGGAAGGGCTATATATAGGATGACTCATGTTTCAACTTTTGATAACATATATGAAGAAGGAAATTCATGAGAGGGCTTTCTATCAATTTTTAAAAAAAAGGATAAGAATTGGATGGGCATACGAAGAACTTGCACAAGCTTAAACCTTTAATTTAATATAGACAGAGTAATACCGTACAGGACCACTAATCCAATTTCAAATTCAAATTCTCACTAAAATAAAAAAATCTAATGTGAATGCCATAGAAGTATTTATATCCAACTTTGAAGATTCCCTTCATAAAAAATGTCCTTAAGAAGCCATAAATATTCCAATGCGGATCATTAGCTTTTTACATTGCATATAAAATGTTGGAAAAAGGTATTTTTTTCATACCTGATGATTTTAAGGCATTAAAGTAATTATTAACAAAATTTATAATTCTGATGGGCTCAAAATTTTTAGGCTTAAATGTTGCAGCTTAGTTTTTATAACTATTTCATATCATGTGTATTTTTTATGATTCAAAATATTATTATTTTTATTACTATTTTTCCTAACATATATTGGATATATATTGGATATGTTGTTTGTATGTACTAACATTTTAGGAAAA
>NW_021520319.1:0-266 GCF_001605985.2 Dendrobium catenatum | reverse complement strand
CTATCAATATGCATGTCAGTCTATCAAATTCATATCAGTCAATGGTCAATAAGTCTATGCAATACGGAAGTCCATAGTCAATAAACCAGTCAATGCAGCAACAGGTGAATCGATAAATCAACTCAATAAATCCATGTCAATCTTGAAGAAATCCGTACACAATAGGAAATCGATCAATCCGTCTAATCAATCGCTATCAAATCAAATCAATGCGGTCTAATCAATACTATATCTATTCAATGAAATCAAACGAGGAAAGCAGTACG
>NW_021520318.1:0-1819 GCF_001605985.2 Dendrobium catenatum | reverse complement strand
AATTGCTTTATTTCTCATGTTTAATGGGAAGATTCTCCAGGTTTGGAAGATTAATCTTATGTACCTATACTTAGGTTGGCCTAAACTCCACTATATATATATATAGTAACAATATATTATATATATATATATATTAATATATATATATATAATAGATTTATGAAGTTTTGGCCAGGCCCATGACTTGCCTTTTTTTTTGATTGTAGCTAGTTAGGAAATCAACGACTCAAATTGGTTGATCTTTTTTCTTTTTGATTGTAGCTTTCGGATTAGCAAGCTTTAATATTTCCTTTTAAAAAAAAAACTTGGTCATACGAGTATAAGGAGAATAATTGCAATACAAGTACTAGGGTTTACCTTTCTAACAATTGGAAATTAAGAGTAAATCAAACACCTACAGAATAATCTCTGGATAAGATATAGAACTAATTAAATCCAGGGGCAATTTTGCTTAGAGACAACAAAGACAAAAATACAGGTATTTTATGACTTTCGAGCACCAAAGGGGTCCGCCATAAGTACCACAGGACAAAACAGGACAAACTAAACAGGGCACACATTTGTTAACTTCCGAGCACCGATTGGGTCCGTTAACTTTGAAATCCTTGTGTTTGGTTCAATCCTTACGTTTGGTTGAATTCCCGTGGAGTACTATGGTTACCCAAGGTGGCTCCTAAAATAGCCTGTATTCCTGGCTATAGGTATATATTAATTACATTGGTACCGAGATTTCACTTAGCCAGGATCATACATACATGCTATTGATACTATGTACTGAAGGTACTTTATTGTTGCTATTACTGCGTAGCTGACGGACACATTTTGGGTCCATCACTATGACCCCCTCCAAATTAGCTAGAGGGGGTCAGTAGATAGCAACGCCCTGGGTGCCTATTGCTCGTTGTGGGAAAGCCTATGGGCTTAAAAAAAGTACAACATCTAGATGTTGTTTACTGACAAGGGCGGATCCCCGGGAAGCTGCACCGGATGCCACACCCATATCAGTTCTTCTTTCATTCTTCTCTTCTCTATGAGGCCTTGGCCTCCATATTTGCTTTTTCTTTCTGATGGGACCTTTCAGCGGTGGATCCCTGAACCCGAGGTTCAGGTGTCACACCCCGATGCTCACCGGATAAAATTTGTTTTTTCCGTCTTCTTCTTTCGGCTATCAAATCAGACGATAGCCTTTCCCTCAGAGGGGTCCTTCTGGCCTCAATCGTTAGTGGCCTCTGGAATCTCCTTTTCTTCAGACCCTTTTCTTTCACTGTCTTCAATACCCGGTACACCCGAGCTGACAGGGTCTCAGGCTCTTTCTTCCTTGATGGGGCCGGGACTTCAGACTGCTGATCCCAGAAAGACTTCTTCAGTTCCCCAGTCGGGCTGTTCCTCTTAACCCATCTCAAGTCAGTGAACTTGTTCCGAGTGGGAACGTTGGCTATATGCTCTGGAGCAGGCAGATTCGATGGGTGCACAGGCACCAGTACGAAAACTCCCACAGAGATAAAGATCCCTAGCCAAAGCCAAGCACATAGAAAAGCAACCAATAAACATCCACATAACAGTACCATTAACTAGCCAAGTTAGACTACCACGCCCGAAGTAGCCGAAGGGGAACTAATCAGGGGTGGATCCAGCTTCTTTTTTAAGGGTGGACAAAAAAAATTAATGGGGGATGGGCAAAGATGCATGTGATTGATAAAATTAAGACAAAATATATTTTTTAGGGGGAAAAAATGCCCAAAATACTCAAAATATTATAAAAAATCCCCTATAAATATTTTTTTAAAAAAATTGAGGGTGTGCCCCTAAGACCATGGTG
>NW_021520317.1:0-4013 GCF_001605985.2 Dendrobium catenatum | reverse complement strand
ATTTATTATCGTCTCTTGTATATGGGATTTTTGTCTACTCGCCTTTTTTCGAGTTTTTTCTTTTGCCCCTTAGGCCGTAGGGGTGTCAATATTTGACACGACCCGAAAATCGAACTCGAACCCGACCCGACAATTTTGGGTTTGGGTCAACTCAAACCTGAAACGGGTTAGGTTCGGGCTCAACACTTCGACCCGTTTCAAAAATTGGGTCGGGTTCGGGTTAACCCTTTGACCCGATTTTGACTTGAAAACCTGATTTTGACCCGGCAACTCGATTTTGACCCATTTTTAACCTGAAAAAGAGGAGATATACCCGTTTTTGACCCGAAAAAGAGGAGATAGACCCGTTTTTGACCCGAAAACTAGCAATTTTTTTGTTGGAAATGGGTCATTCGGGTCGTGTCGGTTTGACCCGGACCCGAAGCGGGTCGGGTTCGGGTCAGGAAAACTGACCCGTTTTCAAAAATGGCTCGGGTTCGGGTTGACCCGAATAGTGCCAAGTTAGTTTCGGGTTCGACCCGAACCAGAACCGTGACCCAAAATTGACACCCCTACTTAGGCCTTTGCTTACAGGTTTTATTTCCTTACATGTAACTAGTTTATATAAATGAAAATGGGCTACGCCCATAATTTTTCAAAAAAAAAATAAAAATAAAAATAAATAAAAAGAGTGCGGGTCCCACACAAAAAATAAAAAATAAAACTTCCTACTTAGAGTTTGGGATGTGTCTTTCCATTGGCAGATTGTGTACGGGCAAACGCGCTTGGTTCATTGAAGAGCTATTTGGAATAAAAAACTTTTTTTTCCCAAAAAAATAAATAATAATAACAATCTTATATTGGTTCTGTGTACTAACATGCCCCAACTTATTCATCAGTTTTTAATTGTGGAACTTGTCTCTTCAAAGGACGTTCAGATGACATCTCTTAGCCAGAATTCAGTGAATCTCCATCGGCAGAACTTAGAGCAATGGCAGAAAACATATATTAATGTATGTCTTAATTCACAAATCGTTCACATATGTCATGGAAATAATTTTTTTGATTTTATATGAATATAGTTATTTAGCAGATATTTTATATCAAGTGATATTTATTAATATACTTATATTTCATATTACTATATGTTTATTTTAAATAAAAAAAAAGAGAGATGTATAGATGTATGATATATGTATATTTATATGATATTTGAAATATTATGGTATATATTTACGGACTCTGCAGGCTTTGACATATGAAATAAGGGTGCTACGTACTTGATACGTCCTCCTCGGGCACAAATCTCGAGGAAAAAAGAAGCTGGAAACTTCAAAATTTAAATCTGGGAGCATCTGAACTCTGATTTCAACAAACTTATAGTCAAACAGAGCATCTCGGAAATACGAACCCAGCGACACCAAATTTGACTTAATACGAGCCCAAAGAATTCAAATCAAGGACCCGAAGCATTGTTGGAAGGCTTGAACCACAATTTGGGTTACCAAACGATTTCCAAACTTGACTAGATTATAGTCGAATCAAGCGGCTTGACGAGACGAATCCAACGAGCCCAAGATCAATGATTTCCGATGCCAATTAGACCATCAATGTCAATCAAACTGTCCATGATCAAGGGATTCAACATCGACCCTCCATCCGAGCACTCCCCCTTTACCCTTGATCTCTCACCTATTTACGGGCCATGCCATCCTATCAAAATCTATAAATTAGACCCTCATTTCTCTTGAGAGGGGGACCGAAGCAAGAGAGAAGAAGAGAAGAAACGAAGAAGAGAAGGAGAAGCTTCTCCTGACCACCGCCGCAACTCCTGCCTGTGGACCACCGACGCAACATTGTCGGAGTTTCGCTGGACCACCGTCAGAGGCCCTCAGCTTCGCCAGACCACCAATTGAGGCCCTCACCTCCGCCAAACCATCGCCTGACGCCATTGCTCCGCCGAACCACCACTTGAGGCACTCACCTCTACTGGACCACCGCCTGACGGAGTTGCTCCTCCGGGCCACCACTTGAGGCCCTCACCTCTGCCGGACCACCGTTTGACGTCGTTACTCTGCCAGACCATCACTTGAAGCCCTGGACTTAACCAGGCCACCACCTAAGGCTGGGACATCCGCCTAACCGCCAATTGAGGCCCTGTGCTCCACCAGAACTCCACCTGAGGCATGGACTTATGTTGGGCCACCACCTGATGCCTAGAGTTCTACCAGAGTACCGCCCTATAGATAGCGGTCTTTTTGACCCCGGTCTCATGTCGACTACGGTCCTTCTGACCTCCGTCGCCTACTATGGTCCTACCAACCTCCATCAACAGAGAATGGTCTTTCTAACCCCGGTCTCTTGCCGACTACGGTCCTTTCGACCTCTATCACCAACCTAAGGCTGGGACTTCCGCCTAACCTTCACTTGAAGCCCTGTGCTCCACCAAACATCCACCTGAGGCCTGGACTTCTGATGGGCCCCACCTGATGCCCAGAGTTCTACCAGAGTACCGCCCTACTATAACGGTCTTTCTGACCCCGGTCTCATGGCGACTACGGTCTGACCTCCATCGCCTACTATGGTCTTTCTGACCTCCATCAACAGACAACGGTCTTTCTGACCCCGATCTCATGGTGACTACGGTCCTTCAGACCTCCGTCACCTACTATGGTCGTTCCGACCTCCATCAACAGAGAACAATCTTTCTGACCCCAGTCTCCTGCAACTATGGTCCTTTTGACCATTGTCGCCTACTAAGGTCCTTCTGACCTCTATCACCAGACAACGGTCTTTCTGACCTCCATCCTATCGACTATGGTCATGCCGACAAAACAAACATATTTATTATAACTCCCTCCATGTAATGCACTCTATATGATGTACATTTGTGGCATCAAGCCAATGCTTTCTCCAAAGGAAGGGCCTCATTTGTAATCGACTACAAATACTAGTGGATTCATGCAAACTGTGCCAGGCCCCATAGTTTTCCCCACTTTTTAGGGGGTTTTCACGTAAAAACTCTGATGTCTCTTATGAATGCTACACCCTCTTATTTATCTGATTGTGTGCTGGATCTTTGTACAATGCTAAGATGTTAAAATATACATTTATCTACCTCCGCGAATATTTCATGACGCAACAGTTTGGCGCCGTCTGTGGGAAAGTGATTCCCGACTGGGGGAGGGGGCAATTATTGCTTCAATCTCAAAAGATCACCCTTATCAACTTCTTGACATCAATCATTGCTGCATCAATTTCATAACAATCAGATGCGGACTCGGGGGAAACTTTGACTCCAATCGTGGTAAAAAAGATCCTCTAATGTTTTCAATATCAAGATGATATATAAGGAAACTCCTGGCTAATGCAATGATGCTTCTGAAAGCCATATATAGTCCCTTATCAGATTTTTACTCCTTGGGCAAGGTCTTAATCTCGACTAAAAAAGGCAGTAACAATCTAAAAGATAGATCATTCTCTACTTTTGATCCTGGTTACACTTGGCGTTCACCCCCTCCCAATCAAGTAAAAATCAATCCAGGGGGATTCTCTCGACCTCTTCTACACAAGTTAATTTCACCGAGAAAGGCTCTGACATACAAACTCGGATGGATCTTATATCCTTGGTTGATTCTCTCGACCTCTTCCACAAAGGTTAACGTCATCGTGCAGGGGTCTCACATACAAACTCGGATAGGTCTTACATCCTTGGTGGATTCTCTCGACCTCTTTCATACAGGTTAACGTTATCGAGCAAGGCTCTAACATATAACCTTGGATAGGTCTTATATTCTTGGTGGATTCTCTCGACCTCTTCCACACAGGTTAACGTCCTCGAGTAGGGCTCTGACATACAATCTTGGATAGGTCTTACATCCTTGGTGAATTTTCTTGACCTCTTCCATACAGGTTAACGTCATCTAGCAAGGCTTTGACATACAACCTCGGATAGGTCTTAGATCCTTGGTGGATTCTCTCGGCCTTTTCCATACAGGTTAACGTCATCGAGTAAAGGCTCTGACATATAACCT
>NW_021520316.1:0-214 GCF_001605985.2 Dendrobium catenatum | reverse complement strand
AAACATTACAGTTAACATTTGTAATTTGATCGCCCTAGTTAGCCCGTTGTAATCTACTCGAATTCTAGTTGAATCATTTTCAACTGGGTCAGATCCCGTGATTTTTTCCTTTTCGAGGGTTTTATAAGTAAAAAATTTTGTGTTTTTTGTGTGTGAGCTGGATATCCGTGACAACATTAAGATGTATGACTCTAACTCTATCGCCGCATATATT
>NW_021520315.1:0-223 GCF_001605985.2 Dendrobium catenatum | reverse complement strand
AATCCTATTTTAATTTCAAAATCACACAAAATGCCCCTATTTCTTTGATCTGGGATCACTGGTATAAAAATGACACTTTACATGATTATCTTGGGGGTGCTTTTCTTGAACCTATACCCGATTTTATGCTGAAGGATCTCATTTCTGGGAGTAACTGGGTGCTGCCTGAGAACTTTCCCCACCTGTTGCGGGGAATCTTTGAGAACATCATGGAGATTGGATG
>NW_021520314.1:0-412 GCF_001605985.2 Dendrobium catenatum | reverse complement strand
TTGTTGTTTCTGTTCACTTGTTTGGGAGCCACTTTTCCATTCAAGTTGTTGGTTTTGGTCACCTGCTTGGGAGTCACTATCCCATTCAGGTTATTATTTTGTTCACTTCTTTGGGAGCCACTATATCATTCAAGTTGTGGTCTTTGTTCACTTGTTGGGAGTCACTCTCCCATTCGAGTTGTTGTTTCTGTTCACTTGCTTGAGAACTATCGTCCCATTCAAGTTGTTGGTGTTTCTCACTTGTTTTGGAAGTCACTCTTCCATTCAAGTTCTTATTTCACTTCTTAGTTGAATTCATTTCCTTGGATCTTTCTGTATTTGTTTTGATTGTGTTCTTCCTCATATTGATATCTTGATGACTTTGTCTTGATTTTCCATGTGAGTATTTATCTTCATTCCATGTTGTTCTTCC
>NW_021520313.1:0-382 GCF_001605985.2 Dendrobium catenatum | reverse complement strand
CACTCTTTTATAAAGATTGAACTCATAGATTTTAAATTGGCTAGGTGGTTATGAGCTCCCCAATTTAGGCCAAGGTAAGTCCACAGTTTGCACTACATTAGTTAGGTTCGGGTCACCATTGCTTGGTATCCAAAAATATATTTATAATATGGGATAGATTTTTGAATGATAGGACCCTAACCACCAGGAATATAATCCAAAATTTTCAATAAATTACTTAACTTAAATTAAAGATTCTCTCGATCCAAAACTTAATGCCTAACACTTAGATTTGGTTGGGATGCTTCTAAATTATTTTAGAATCCTAAAAGTGATTCTTGCCTCTCTTCCATTTACTCCAAAAATAAGTGTTCAAAATTTGATCAATTCCCTATTGAAACTT
>NW_021520312.1:0-234 GCF_001605985.2 Dendrobium catenatum | reverse complement strand
ATTGTGAATTCAGAAGTTAATAATTTGAAGATAAATTCAGAACTACAAAATTCCATACCTGAAGTTTTAAATGTAGATAGTAATAAAGGAGCTGCTTCAGCACAACTTTCGAAATCCCCTGAAGATATACAGGTAGAGACTGTTATTAATGAACCAGTAATCTCGGTTCTTAATAAATTTGATGTACTTTCCATCAAGGATGATAAAATATCTATGGATAATGTTGGTCTAAAT
>NW_021520311.1:0-716 GCF_001605985.2 Dendrobium catenatum | reverse complement strand
AGTTTCTCTTAAGTTTTCATGCTATTGACATTTTTTATTATCTAGAATTTTCTTAATGATTTGCACCAAAGTTTTATTGAAGATCTCTACTAATCCATTTCCCTAAGGATAATAGATAGTTGAGTATCTCCAATCTTTTTTATGACATTTAGCCAAATATTTTTTTGTGCTTCTACAGACGAACCATTATTAGATATGATTTGGTGAGGAACACCAAATTGATATATAATATGATTTTTAAAGAAGTTTAACAATTAATGTGATTTGACTTCTATCAAGGGAATTACGTTTGCACCTTTTGGGGTGCATTTAATAGCTACTAATATAAACTTGTGGCCACAAGAAGATGATAGATCAATTTAATTGATAATATTCATGCCCCAACTCTCAGATGATCATGAATAAACTATCATATGCATTGCATGTAGTGGTTGGTGTAGAATTATACCATGCACGTATCATTGATAACAATAATGTGCAAAATTCATGCACTTTTCTATCATTGAAAGCCAATAGTAACCCATCCTTTTAATTTTCAATTTTATTTTATGACCAAACTTGTGAGCACCACACAATCCAACATGAACTTTTGTTGCTATATCTTTAGATTTTTATTTATTGAGGCAATGTAACCACATCTAATTGAATGATATTCTATAGAGGGTTCCATTCATTAAGGTATAAGATAGATATATTCTTTTTATTATATGTAATTG
>NW_021520310.1:0-270 GCF_001605985.2 Dendrobium catenatum | reverse complement strand
GTATTTTTTTTATCCCCGCCTGCTACGTGAGCATTTAGGGTGTTTTGTGTTTGTTGATTATAAGAAGAAAATAGGCGTTAGAGAAAAAACAGATTTCCCCCCTCTGCACCACGTGGGCGTTCGGGGGTACTTATGTAAACATAAAGAAAACACACATTTTTTTATCCCCTTCGTCACAAGCGTCGCAGCGATTTCCCGCCCTAAACGCTACTTGAGCGCCTCGGGGGTTTGCTGGCTCGTTGCAAGCTTTGAAGAGGGATCCTTAAATCA
>NW_021520309.1:0-261 GCF_001605985.2 Dendrobium catenatum | reverse complement strand
CAGCATCCCTAGGCGTCACGTGTGTACCAATAACACGCTCGCCGGGGCCCATGCGGGTGATTTTTATATATCCCCTGTAGTGTATCTATGTGTATACATTCTCTAGTGCACGTGCAGGGGTATTTTGAAATATTTATAGTTTTGCAGATAATTGACATTTGAATACACAATATTTGATTTCAGAGCTTATACACACCTTCTGTCCACTAGTACGAGTGTTGCGGATCCGGTGGCGTGGCGTTTTGGATGTTGACTCCCCCT
>NW_021520308.1:0-207 GCF_001605985.2 Dendrobium catenatum | reverse complement strand
CCTTGGTCTATATTTGTCAAATATAGTGATGTTGATCTATTGTCACTTGGTGAATTTTTCTACAAATTGTCGTAATTTTTCTCTCTCCCCAGTTTTACTCATGTAGAGAGTATGGCCTGGGTTATCAAAGCCAACAATTCTCCTCTCTTTATGTTCCAGTATACTTGATTTATATCTGTGAACATAATGTGAAAAAAATGATGTTAA
>NW_021520307.1:0-204 GCF_001605985.2 Dendrobium catenatum | reverse complement strand
GAAATCCCTTTCTTGGAGTTAGATATTTTTCATGTGGTATTCTAGGATACATCTCACACACTTGCACATTCACCATAGTACACATTGGGTGTGGAGACCTAAGGTGCATGATCCACAGTATATCACACATACATTGCATTCTACTCTTCATAAGAAGGAACCCATACCGCTTGGGTTCCTAAATCTAACATTTGGTAATTTTGC
>NW_021520306.1:0-301 GCF_001605985.2 Dendrobium catenatum | reverse complement strand
TATATAACTAAAGATGTTTCTACATCATTCTCCCACTACGTCAAAGAGCTGGACTCCGTCGAGGCACTTCATTGAAAGAGAAATTGTTGTATGAAACATGAGTAAGCCTCCTGGATCGAAGATTTTGTGTCCTCGATGCATGCCCACAATGATAGTATTCATTTCTCTACGCAACAAGGGTCTGGCATGACAATACACCCAAATACTTCCTTTAAGATTGTGCACCTGATTGTAAAACTTTTTATTGCCTACAAAAAATGTGTAATAACTTGATGCTGCATTAGTAAGAAGGTGCATATGT
>NW_021520305.1:0-320 GCF_001605985.2 Dendrobium catenatum | reverse complement strand
CAAAGCACTATCTACAACATGTTTTCTTCTTTTTTGTTCAAATCCCTCCATCCAAAAAGGTCATTTATTTACAATGCTGTCACACTTCTAATTGAAGAGAATGATGAAGGATATGAAGCATGGGTGCTTGGAAGTGGAATATGTTTTGGAAGCTCTTTTTTACTCCTTTGCTCAGCTTCACTAATTTTCATTTGTAATTCAGTCATTTGTGATGAACTTATCTTTAGGCATACCTTAATTCCATGACCACTAATCTTCAACAAATGAGTTTTCACTCTATAATATGATCATTTGTATGTGGCATTACAAAAATTGCATTA
>NW_021520304.1:0-248 GCF_001605985.2 Dendrobium catenatum | reverse complement strand
TGGAGATGTGGAAGGAGGAGTCTTTTGATTGGAGTTTTAGTTTCAAGGTTTGAATTTGAGGAGAGGGGAGAGTGAAGGTGGCAGCTGCTAAGGTTGGGGATGGAGGGGAGGGTTTGTGGTGGTGAGGAAGGGATCGTTGGAGAAGGACTGTTTTTGCGAGTTTTGAAGAGAGGGAATGGGGATCGGAGATGGCAGAGCGGTCCAGCGAAGGAGGAGAAGGGGGGGTGGCGGCGAGGGTGGCGGCGGCG
>NW_021520303.1:0-461 GCF_001605985.2 Dendrobium catenatum | reverse complement strand
CAGGGTTATCCTAAACAATTTATAATAAAAATCATCCCACGCAGTTATATATTTGCATTTGGAATTAAATTACTTAGCCACACTTGGCCACACTCTTTTTATTTGGGGGCTAAGCAACTGAAGCACATGTAGCATTTACATAATTATTAATTAATTAGCCCCCATTTTACTGCCCTGCATGAGCGTGACCACCTACAGAAAATCTTATTAACAACCAAATCGCTCCTAACCGACGGGTAATCTAATCGTCAAATCAAATCACATCATAAAGTGCAGTAAAAGTAAATAGATAATCATACCAACAATTTTACATCCAACATGCAATAAAGGCCGAGAAAACCCGTCACAATGCAATAAGAAAATAAACACCGGCCTAACCTAAAACTAGAGTCGGTTGTCCTAGCAAACTAATCTAAGTGTGTATAGTAAGCTGTGAGGTTTTGATATGTCCTAGGTCAGTT
>NW_021520302.1:0-273 GCF_001605985.2 Dendrobium catenatum | reverse complement strand
TGTCAATATTTGACAAGACCTAAAAACTCGATTCGAACCAGATACTAAAATTTCAGGTTTGGGTAAACCTGAACTCGAAACGGGTCGAATTTAGGTCCTGATTTGCAACCCGTTTTGAATTCCAGGTCGGGTTCGGGTTGACTCAGAAACCCGGAAATAATCCAGAATACTGTAGTTTAGCGTATTTACGGGATTTGGCCATTCGTAGTTGCTTCATAGCGAGCGAACTCCAGTCGTTGCTTCCGATCAAAATGGTGTAACTTCCTATCTAAT
>NW_021520301.1:0-324 GCF_001605985.2 Dendrobium catenatum | reverse complement strand
AAATAAATCAAATATCAAAATTTTCAAAAAATTTGAACTGTTGCGCTCTGCTCTCCCCTTCAATTCAGGGGCGATTTAGGGTTGCCGTTAAGAAGCTCATGTTTTTTGATTCCCTGGCATTCTAGTTTTATTTTTTGCTAGTTTTTGCTTAATCGTTGGCTTTATTATTGTTTCCTTGTTGCTTTCATTTGTGTTTTCCTTTGGGTTTTGTCTCGAGAGATAATGACAGACTCTGTCATCATCTATCCCCCTTATTGCTTCCTTTACTCATGGATGGTCTTAATCCTTTAAGGATGTGGTTTTTGGACCATCATCTTCCACTCC
>NW_021520300.1:0-356 GCF_001605985.2 Dendrobium catenatum | reverse complement strand
GGATAAGGTAGTTTTTAATGCTATATTTCGTACGTACAAAGATTTAGTTCATCCGGACAAATACTTGTCGGTTTGATGGAGGGGACGATTTCAACTGCTATTAAAATTATCATAAGTTCTGATCGTCCAGGGATGAACAAGTGTTATTCTGTATGACCAGTTTGGTCAAATGTTTGTACGAAAGGACGCTTCATAAGTTGTGTGATTATGAAAAACCATTTTATTTTGGACGCATCCATTCGTCCATACGAAATGTTTTTCGTACGGGACAAATCAATTTTCGTACGGGACAAACGTAAAATTTCATCTGTACGAACAATCATTTTTTTCAATAAATGGATGTGCTTTTGAACTCA
>NW_021520299.1:0-835 GCF_001605985.2 Dendrobium catenatum | reverse complement strand
TAATGAGAGTATTAGATCAACATGTGAACGCTTTCAGTACTCTACATAGATGATTAGTAGGTTCTTTTATTATGATATACAAGCATTAGTTTGATTATCAATGGAGATTATGTAGATAAGTTTTTCAATGATATTCCTGAAAGAATAATTAATGACACACGGTACATGCCATACTTTAAAGATTATATTGGTTCTTTTAATGGCACACACATTGATGCACGCATCCCTGTTGAAGAACATGTCGCTTATATTGGACGTCACAAAATGTGATGGTTGCATGTGATTTCAACATGTGTTTCACATTTATTGCACCTGGTTGAGAGGGTTCGGCACATGATGCGCGTATATTTAAACATGCAGGGATGGATCCAAAAAATAATTTTCCTGCACCACCTCCAGATATTACTAATTTATAGAATGAAATTATTATATTTATTAAATAGGTTATATTGTATACTAATTAACAAATTTATGAACATGAAAGTTTTACTTAGTTGATGTAGATTACCCTTTACAAAGGGGATATTTGAAGCCATACTTGAGAACCATATATATTTTAGAAGAGGTAGTAGAACGATTGTGGGATATGATGAGCTTTTTAATAGTATACATTCCTCACTGAGAAGTGTAATTAAACGTTCCTTTGGTGTATGTAAAAAGAAATGGGGAATATTAAGAGATATGCCTAATTATAGTTTTAAGAAGCAGCATCTTATTGTTGTTGGTATCATGTGATTACATAATTATATTCGACGACATACAGGGGCGGACCCCAGGCAACGTGAGGGTGGGCAAATGCCCACCCTGAAAAAAAAAAAATTATTTAACAGAGGGG
>NW_021520298.1:0-463 GCF_001605985.2 Dendrobium catenatum | reverse complement strand
GTTGATGCAGAACCACAGGCCCATAGCTTACTTCAGTAAGGTACTGTCGTCCCGGGCTAGGCTGAAGTCTGTCTACGAGAGAGAGCTGATGGCTATTTTTTCTCTATTATTCAACCTCTTACTTGTGCAGATGTCTTATGAATTATATTTGTCATCTACAAAAAGCATAAATCGAGATATCTCTTTTTGAATATCCTTTCACAGCATTTTCATACCAAAATAAAAGGATATTGTCTCAATGCTTAGCTTTGATTAATCTTATGATCCTTGAAAACTTTTTATCACTCAATAACTACTATGCAATTCTATATCATGTACATCTTTAATAATTATAACAGATACTTGATATACACATTTTTTTCTTAATGGACACCATATCACTTCTTGTGATACTCGTTCATCTATTTTTTTTCCAAGGTCAATAAAAATCAGTTGAAATTCTTGTACATGCTCTCTATACTTT
>NW_021520297.1:0-358 GCF_001605985.2 Dendrobium catenatum | reverse complement strand
CGGCGGAGCAACGATATCAGGCGGTGGTTCGACGGAGGTGAGGGCCTCAAGTGGTTTCCTGGTGGAGCACGGAGCCTCAAGTGGTGGCCCGACAAAGCAACAACGTTAGGCGGTGGTCCGGCAGAGGTGAGGGCCTAGAGTGGTGGTCCAGCGGAACAACAATATCAGGCAGTGGTCCGGTGGAGGTGAAGGCCTCAAGTGGTGGTCCGACAAAGCAACGAGGTCAGGCGGTGATCCGACTGAGGTGAGGGCCTCAAGTGGTGGTCCGGCAGAGCAATGATGTCAGGCGGTGGTCCGACAGAGGTGAGGGCCTCAAGTGGTGGTCCGACAGAGCAACGAAGTCAGGCGGTGGTACGGC
>NW_021520296.1:0-3043 GCF_001605985.2 Dendrobium catenatum | reverse complement strand
GATGGGAACCCAGTGCGATGCGTACGACGAAGCGGGGATACCCATAAGTACCCGCTTACGAGTAAATAACTGTTTTTCTTGCAAAATGTACCAAATACCCATACACGCTTTTCTTAGCGTGGTGGGGGATCAAAAAATACACGGCTGCGGTGTCCTCGAAAGAAGGCACCTATCATACACGCTTTTCTTAGCGCGATGGGAAAGGCCCAGTTTTCCGTAGTTTTTCCCTAAACGGAGGAGACGTCGAAAAGCTGCCGAATTTTCGGGTGAACATAATGCTATACTTAGACCTCATTTGAACTCAAAAGAACAATGGTGAACTCGGACTTGTGAATTTTTATGCAATAAAGCTCAAATCTGAAACAAATCCAAGCTTAAATAAATCACAAGGACTTGAATAAAAACTTGGATTCAAGCTTAAATAAAGAGACAAGTTGACCATTTGGAACTGTACTCAGAACTTGAATCAAGTTGACAACACTTGGACTTGAACTAGAACAACAACTTGATTTGAACATTAAGCCGGCAAGGCTTGAACTTGAAAATGAAGCAAGGGACTTGACCTGAGCAAGAAATGACTTAAGTGAACTCAAACTTTATGTGAACTATGAATGACATGAACTTGATTGAATCAAGTAAGAATCATATGAATTTACAATTTGGACAGCAGGGGACTCGTGATGGAGAAAGCTTCAAGCAAATGAAAGCTTCAAATGTGTTTCATAATCCGTACATAAACCTATAACGAGTGAAAACTAAAATACAAATAAGGACTTATGACATGCGGTGTAAATCACACATGAATGATGAGCAATAAATAACAAGCCATTTGGATGCATGCAATTAGAAGTGTGTGATGGATATGATGACATGTTAGCCATCATATATGCTCACAAGTAAAACAAGAGAGTTGTGAAGAAAATAATCTCCTTGGCACCAAGCAATCATTAATTGACAAACACATGTGACAATCTCTTGTGAATATTACGAGACATGCAACAAACACAAGCACTACATACCGTGTAGTATGAGGCAATAACTGTTACATCTTCCTTGCAAGCAATGTCAAAATACAAGCAAAAGTATTCAATCCTTGCAAGCAATGGTGATCAGCATATGATGGATGTAGATAAATGATGGCGATGACGGAATACTCTTTCATATGCCTACAGTGGTCCACCTACAAATAAAAAAAGAACATCATATGTGGAGAGGTTGATAATGAAATGCGACTCGCCTATGATATATGAATACATTATTCTATTGCAAACGGAAGAGTCTAATGATGCAGTGAGAGACTTGTCCCAAATTCAACATACTCAGTGCAATATACGTGGATGTTATGATACTCCTACGATCAACAAACAGTCTGGTGCTAAGCAAATACATCAACCCCCTGCAAGCAGAAGGATTTAACATTGAATGAATGCAAAGGCCCCTGAAGAATGTAGGAATTTATACGACTTGTTATTCGTATGTAAAAACTATATACCTACTATGTGAACAAAATGCCTACACTCCTACAAATTATCATAACTGAAGATAGTGAAAGTTACAACACTCCTATGATTAACTACCATTCAAATGGTTAACAAACACATTGATTCACTGCAAGTGAAGATGAAAGATGTACAACGGATATAAGTTCCTACGAATTGTCATAGGAGAATTGTTATATGTTCAACATATCATCCCCAACAAAATGTAATCGAGTACAAGTGACTACGAGCCATCGCAGAAGCTCGTGAAAAATGTAGTTATCTATGATAAAACAGGAGATTAGTTACTGCACTACAATCTACCAGCGCAAATCATGCAAGTAGTGCACGACAGTCTACCTGTACAAAGCAGCAAACAATTGATTCAGAAGCTGCTACGATACGCCACTGGATCCGCAACTTCTATACAAGCGGACAAAAGGCGTCTACAAGTTTTTTCAAAGTATCCCCACATGTGCACCGTAGTTTGTATACACTTAGGTATACTAAAAGGGGTAAAAATAATTATAAAACCCGCAATGGCCCCGGAGAGCGTGTTATTGGTACACGTGACGTCTAGAGATGCTACGCGGGTTATTAAATTTAAATCTGATCCTCCTAGGCAGGTAAAAAGGAGTAGACAGGGTATAATTATAAATGCCCTCAAACACCCGCATGGGCCCAGCGAGCGTGTTGTGCAAACACACGTGACGTCTAGGGATGTTGCGCGGGTTAATAAGTGAATTCAAGTTCGAACTCGATCCTTCTATACGGATCAATAGGAGTCGACAGGGTTCGAACTATTAAGTAAATATAAGGTTGTAGCGACCGGTATATTTGTTTTAATATATTTATATTAGGCCTTCAAGGTCTATAACAGTATGAATTCACTCACAAGGGCATAAAGCCTACAAAATCCGATCCTCGGTCAACAGCTCTGCCGAGTCGACAAGGTTCTATCAACAAATGGAAATGCCCACAAACACCCTGATGATGACCGTGTTGATTGCTTATCTCAACTCGAGGGGTTCACAAATATTTTTCAAATGTCATCCCAAATACCTACAAAAATCTCCAAATCCTAAAATCCAGAAATCCCAAAAAATTCTAAAATTCCAAAAATATTTAAAGTTGAAATAAATACATCCAAACACTTAAAACAAAATTCATCCACCATCCGCAATAGTTTGTCGAGGTGGACGAATTTTCGGAGCCCACATACATATATCTCCTGCAGAGAGTCCTCTGTTTTACCCCACAGACCCCCGCTTTCCATTACCAGATCCTACGTAGACGGCTCCCTTTTACCTGTACTACCCCCCACCATCTTCTCTAAGATTCCCTACTACTTATCCCTATCCACCATATGTTTCGCATACATACAATAGTTCCTTTTTTTATATGTTAGTATAACATGTGATATGTAACAAGTTAAGCCATTCTATTTTATTTTAAACCCATGCACGTGAATGCAACTACTCGAGATGTTTAAGGGTCTAACTAATAGTTGTTCGCATGAATGCATTGTCTTTAGAAAATGGCTATAGCTTTGCATGTTATGTTCA
>NW_021520295.1:0-266 GCF_001605985.2 Dendrobium catenatum | reverse complement strand
ATGAGTTTCTTTTCATTTGGATATCCAGAACCTGATGAACCCGAGAAGTTCGTAGAAGAAGAAAAGACAAAATGAGAAGATTGAAGAAAGAAGATGAAGAAATGAAGATTCAAGGAACAGTATATCCCATTTCAAAAAGCACTTGCGTCATTCTTAGGATTAGAATCTGGGTTTGTTGTCAGTGGTGCCCGGCCACTTTACTTTTATGTAAATTCTGGGTGTAATATTTACATTGGATATTGGACATTATATTTGGATTATTAAAA
>NW_021520294.1:0-306 GCF_001605985.2 Dendrobium catenatum | reverse complement strand
GGTATGTGATTTGATTTTTTTTTCTTTGTACATGTCAATAAATGCCCCCCAACAAATGTGGTAGGCATCTGGAGCGGACCAGGTTTGTTGTATGCTAATTGACCCTGTGGATCTCTACAAATTTGTTCTAGATGTCACATTAGGGTTTCCATTTAGTGGATCTTCAAGAATTTATTTGGATGTCACACTAAGATGTCTAGTGGATCTCCAAAGATTTGTTTGGATGTCACAATAGGATTTTCTTTCTCCACTGCTCTTTTAGATATATCCATAGATGACTGATGTATTGTCTTTGTGGATTTGAAG
>NW_021520293.1:0-324 GCF_001605985.2 Dendrobium catenatum | reverse complement strand
TTAAGATTTGGAGGTTGCGGTGTGATTTAATTTTGTCTGTCAAGCCTCTCGGGATAATTGCTCGTCTCACTGTAAGGAACCTTTATGATATTTATGATTTCAAAGATTTTGTTATTTTGGTATTTTTCTGATCAAATTATTATTTTCGTTATTGAAAAACGTGAATAACTTTGTATTGACAAAACTATCGCATAATTTTTGGTATGTTATAGAGATCAAGATTATGAATATTTTTAATGTTGATTTGAAAATTTTCAGCATGCGATTTTGAAAATATGATATTTTTTGTGTACCTAGAAATTTATTTTAACATCTAAAAATAAT
>NW_021520292.1:0-356 GCF_001605985.2 Dendrobium catenatum | reverse complement strand
AAAACGATGAAGCAGAGAAAAGATAAAAAGAACTTCGCAGTTCTAGGAATCTCAGTGATTAGTATTTCTTTTCTATCTGTTCCAGTCCCTTCCATGGCAATATAAGCCTCAGGGTTCCTTTGCTATAATTTGTAAAGGCAACTAAAAAGCAAGTATATGCTATTGTAGCTAAAAGACAAAAGTAGTTAAGTATAGCAGCTAAGTAATTATAATAAGTAGTGGATATCTGAGAGGTGGACGCCCTCCTCCCCTGTGGCTGAGTTCACGTTCATGAAGCACTGCATCACTGATGTAGTGGATCGGCGGAAGACGACACCTGCATCAGTTGGTATCAGAGCCTGGAGCTTGCGAAGATC
>NW_021520291.1:0-355 GCF_001605985.2 Dendrobium catenatum | reverse complement strand
TTATGTGAACATCCAGATCGCACCTAACCTAAGGGTACTCTAGTTGCCAAACACATCAACCATTCACAGAGTGCAGTAAAAAGTAAACAGACACAGCAAAGCAATTTCATTCACAACATGTAGTTAAAACTACGAAAAACCCGGCACACAGCAGTAAAGTAAACACCGGCCTAACCTAGATCTAGAGTTGGTTGTCCTAGCACATCATCTAAAGTGTGTGTAGAAGGTTGTGTGGCTGGGTTAGATCCTAAGTTGGGTGATTAGTTAGGAGTTATCTAAAAATTCTGATTTTGTTAAGGCTTAAAAGGGGATTTAAATTAAGGTTTAAGTATTAATATATTAAAATTTTTAATTA
>NW_021520290.1:0-272 GCF_001605985.2 Dendrobium catenatum | reverse complement strand
TCTATTTGGACTAGAGTTTCTGATCTGGTCATATTTAGCCAGAAATTGAAGACTACCCTTGGCTGTCTGAGCAAAACAGTAATAGTTCATCTCTGAGTTGCTTTCATGATTTTGCTTTTAATCTCATTTTCAGATCTATCTTTAACGATAAAGATGTTTTTTCTGTTTTTAAAATTTTTAAGTTGAATGGACTTTTTACCGTATATAGTGGCGTCCATTACCAATTCCATGGATGATTTGTTCCTTTTGGTATAATGGCTCGGGCGCTAGAT
>NW_021520289.1:0-577 GCF_001605985.2 Dendrobium catenatum | reverse complement strand
GGGACGGCTTGAAGGTATGTCGGTTGCTTTGAAAAGAAATTTTTTTTTTATATTTTTTTGTACAGCCAACAATCCATTATGTATATTCATTAGTATATATTTCTAGGGTGTCAATTCAGATCAACGGGTCGGGTTTGGGTCGAACCTGGAACTGACTCGGCATTATTCTGGTCAACCCGAACCCGACCCGTTTTTAAAAATGGGTCAGGTTTTCGGACCTGAACCTGACACGATTCGGGTCCGGGTCAACCCGACCCGACACGAATGACCCGGGGTTGACCCAAAATTGCTAGTTTTCTGGTAAAAAATTGGGTAAATCTTCGAATTTCGGGTCAAAATGGGTTTTCGGGTCAAATACGAATTTTTGAGTCAATTTCGGGTTGCTGGGTTAACTCGAACCAATCATTAAAAAAGCGGACGAGACGTCCGCATTAAATCACGCCTCAAGTCGAGGCGGAAGTCATGCATATCGGGGTTTACGCCTTGAACCATTCAGCGAAGCGTACGATTTTTTTGCACGAGGCGTACACATCAGAGCGTAACGCCTTGAGGCAGTACGAGGCACCACCTCGAAATT
>NW_021520288.1:0-371 GCF_001605985.2 Dendrobium catenatum | reverse complement strand
CTTCACCATACTCCAACATCAAGGTCTTCCAGTTGACATTCATCTCCCCCAAAGTTTGTAACCACTGAATACCTAAAATAACATCAGTATTACCCAGCTCAAGCACCAAAAAATCATGGGTAATATCTTTCCCTTGTATGGATAGAGTAACCCCGCTGCATCTTCCCGCACACTGTTCCTTCTGACCGGTCCCCAAGGAAACTCCCACTCCTCTCCCTTGGACCATAGGAATGCCCAACTCTTCCACTAATCTGCAAGCTATAAAGTTGTGGGTGGCCCCACTATCTATTAGCACCGTGACTGTATAGCTCCCAATCCTCCCTTCCATCTTCATAGTGGAATGTGCTGTCAACCCTGCCACTGAATTGAGG
>NW_021520287.1:0-254 GCF_001605985.2 Dendrobium catenatum | reverse complement strand
GAAAATAAATGAATTGTGGATGAAGGGAATTCCTAAGTTATAACTCCAATCTCTATAGCTCCATATAGATGACATCTAAAAAGCTTTAGAAGTTGAAGGTACAACTTCAGGAGTTTGTTAATTGAGATATTGTCTATTCTAGTGTGTTTATATAGGGAGCTCCTATTTTATTTATGAAAAAAATAAGGATATTACTATATGGATGTGTATTAATTATAATGAGCTAAATAAGGTAACTATAAAGAATAAGTGTC
>NW_021520286.1:0-837 GCF_001605985.2 Dendrobium catenatum | reverse complement strand
GGGTTATGCACCGCCTTACAAAAATATAGTGCGTATATGTACCCAATTACGCATTTTCAAACCTCGTGTAGATAAAATTCAGTAATTAGTATTTCTAGCTGTTTAGAATCTTGAAAAGAGTAAAATAATTGTAGAATGCCTTATTCCTGTTCCAGCAAATATGAGAGATTAAGATAACAGTTTATTTTCTTAAGTTAGAGAATTGTTTCTGAACGAGTTATACCTAAACTATCTAACTCTTGCTAGTATCATTTCGTGCTTTTCTAAACCTATAAGAGATTGGAGGGCCCATGTTTATCTTATTATAGTTCCAGAGTAGCCAATATGAAAACCGAAGTTGATTTCCTGTTAGGAAAATATTGGAGGGCGATGTAATCAGGATATCTTAATGATCATTTTGCAACTTTATTCATTGCTGACAAGGACATTTGGTATTGTACTTGCTTATATGTCTACTAATTTGTCCATTTTTTTATTAAGGTGAGGCATTTTGATGATATGAATGTCTGATTCTACTAAATGATGCCTTCAAGACCAAAATTCTGTTAAAAAAGGAAATTGAGATCTGCTTGAACACTGTCTATTTAATTTTAAGCATTTGATCTGTCCCTGGTGTAGCTGTTACTCTTGCTCACAAACCTATTTATTCATTGTCCATCTTTGGTTGTAAATAAATAATATTTGAAATTTTTTTTATGATTCTGAGCTTGTACTTATTATACTAATTCTTGCCTTTTCTGCAATTTGTAAAATTTTATGCAAATATTAACCGAAATTTGGAGTAATGAATTTATAAGAACTTTTTATTTTTGCTACTTCCAGAGGGCATTAATGGTG
>NW_021520285.1:0-1109 GCF_001605985.2 Dendrobium catenatum | reverse complement strand
TGCCTAAGTCGAAAATAATCCACTAGGCATTCATTCTCAAACATCTCCTGGCCAATATAGGACGTGGTACTGTGTCTCTAAACCGGCCGAGTTTCGCCGCCAAATGGCACTGCCAAGGTAAACGTTATGACCCGGGGCCCTTCTGACGAGGGTTTGCCGCCAAATGGCACTACGAATTATACGGTTAATGGCCAGCGCCAATGACGCTCCTTATTGCAAGCAAAATCCTTGAGAATATGTTAATCAATAGGATATGATTGCATAGGCATAAAGCCCTCTGTAAGCTAGGTGGATTAAATTTGTCCCCTAAGCATAACATCCAACACCGGTCTACAAAGGTGCCCCTTGGCGAAGGACAACCCAATGGCTGCTTGGACAAGGATCCTTCTGTCATGTTGGGTGACTACCTACACTCTGACTAAGTAGACCAGGAACCACGATGGCCCAGGGACGACGAACCATGGACGATCTTTGATCGGGCCCATCATCCATTCCCCCACATCGCTTTAAGTTGAACGATGGTGCAATTTCTATTTTAAATATAAAATTTTCCCAAATATCCCATCCAAATCTTCAAATGCTTTCCATAACAAATTCTTCAATTTTCAAATCCAATTCTACCAATATTCCTTAAACCCATGCTGCTCTACATATGCCAGATAACAGCGTAAATATACCCTACATAAATTGACCAACGATCTAGACCTAATCGAAAGTATACTCGTCTCAGTGAAATTTGGAGACCGCCGGGTAATGATAAACGTATTCCAGGGGCTTGCCGCCTATAGGAAAAACCAGAACTCAGATCATACAGTCCTCAACAAAAAATAGAGAGGCGAAATCTCATGGTACCATCAGCAACTAGGCATTTGGCTCTTTGTGAGCACAAGTAAATTTTGATTTGTCCGCCTTGGCAAACTGTTGCGGAGGGTGGATGGATTTTGCTTTAAGCATTGATGGATATATTTCATTTTTAAAATATTTTTTTGGATTTGGGGCTTGTAGAGTTTGAATTCTGGTAGACATTTGAATGGAATTTGAGATATTTGTGGAACCCCTCCGGTTGAGATAGACAATCAACACGGCCATCATCGGGGTGTTTGGGGTCA
>NW_021520284.1:0-721 GCF_001605985.2 Dendrobium catenatum | reverse complement strand
CGTCAATTATTGTGTGTTTCCCGGTTCACCCTACACCTACACAATCAATAAATTTTAAGAAAAAGGATCAATCAATTTAAAATGAGGTTGTTTGTTATAGGTGTTAAGGAAAAGGTGAAAAGTCATATAGCTTCTCGATAACTTACAAAATTATGACTTTTTTGTAAGAATTCAATGAACTTCTAAATTCTAATAAAAATACTGAAAATTTTGGGAATAATAAGCTCATTTGTGATAATGATCAGAACAGAGGCATAAAACAAAAAAATAATATCATGCATAGCCTATCATGTATACTAAAGGATAAACTAGAATCAGAAATAAAATTTAAAAAATAATCTAAAATTAAAGGCGGACCTCAAAGAAGTCGAAGCAAATTCATTGAATTTCATTCTAAATCTTTGATTGATTCACCTTTTTCTACATAATTTAACCACTGACAGCCTATAGTGATGCATTAGTCAAACATGCATTATTTGATTTTGTTTTATTTTTTGATGAAAATTTGCATGAATTATAAATTGATTTCAAATGCATTTTATTGTATAAGAAGAAATGCAATTAGTTCATACAAATTTATTCTTGCGTTTGAAGAGTTTTTATGAAGAGCTATGATTTTATATGTCTATCTTTTATATATGATTAGAAATTCCTTTAGTTTTTTTTTTTAAAGAGCCACAGAGCCTTATTATATTGATAGTCATAAGAAACTACTTTGTTT
>NW_021520283.1:0-255 GCF_001605985.2 Dendrobium catenatum | reverse complement strand
TATATACATCAGATTCTTCCTTTCCTTCATGAACCAGTAAATTTCTACTCTTCCAAACCAGAAAAATTGCTGTATAATAAATGTTTACAATGAGAGAATTATTACCTGACATTCTCTCTAAGCCACTTAAGCATTCAACAAAAATTTCAAACCGAGGTAATTGAAATCCCCATTTGTTTAACAAGGCAATTACTTTCAGCAATTTTCCACACTTTCCGGTAATGTGTTTGTTGTCTTCCTCCTCATCACAACCTC
>NW_021520282.1:0-315 GCF_001605985.2 Dendrobium catenatum | reverse complement strand
TTGGTTTCTTTGGTAGCCCTTTCACCTGGTATAGGTCAAATCTTTGGCAACGGCTTGATAGAATTATGTTTAATAATGAATGGATCGCCAAATTTTCTTCTACTAATGTTGAGCATTTAAGTCGTACTCTTTTGGATCACTATCCTATGCTTCTTAATATTAATGTGATTAGTCAAGCTGGTTCCTTTGCTTTTAGATTTTTAAATATGTGGTTACTACATGAGAATTTAAAGAGACGCTTCAAGCTAATTGGATTGCTCCGATATTTCCTGATAACACCATTACTGGTATGTTAAGGCTTTGGGCTAAGCTGGC
>NW_021520281.1:0-916 GCF_001605985.2 Dendrobium catenatum | reverse complement strand
TTGAAAATAAAATCTAGACTCTCCTGCAAGGTTATCCCGAGCAGTTAATTAATCAAAGAAGACATATTCCAAAGCAGTTATAAATGTGCAAAAAAAGAAAGTAAAATACACTTGCCACGCTCGTTTTATTTGGGGGCTTTAGCCGCTGAAGCACCTGTGCAAGCATTTATAACAATATATTTTTTTTATTGATTTAGCCCCCCTTTTACTGCCCTGCACGAGCGTGGCCACCTACAGAAAATTATGTGAACATTCAGATCTTACCAAACCTAAGGGTAATCTATTCGTCAAACACATCAATCCATCCATAGAGAGTAGAAAAGTAAACAGACACAGCAAAGCAATTTCATCCACAACATGCAGTGAAAACTATAAAAAATTCGGCACACAGCAGTAAAGTAAACATTGGCCTAACCTAGATCTAGAGTTGGTTGTCCTAGCACATCATCTAAAGTGTGTGTAAAAGGCCGTGTGGCTGGGGTAAATCCTAAGCTGGGTGATTAATCAAAGTTCTCTAAAAGTCTAGGTTTGTTAAGGCTTAAAAGGGGGATTTAAGTTAAACTTTAAGTATTAGTGAATTAGGAATTTTAATTAATTATATTTTAAAAGTTAATTAATTACTGCCTTTATTTCACACCGAGGTCGTGAAGTTTATTTCATCTTCCTTGGGGCTAAGCTAATAGCCTCGTAGGCCTGGGTTACCGAGTAGCATTCGGGATTAATTAAGTTATTTTAAATTGGTTCGAATTAAAGGAGTGAGTTAATATTAAGGGGAGTTGATTAATGATTTTAAAGGGTTTGTTGAGAATTTTAATAACCTATTAAGAGAATTCTATTATTAGAGGAGTTAACAGATTTTAAAGGATTATCCGGATATACTAACTAAGGGGTCAAAATTTGATTTTCAAAACTAGAG
>NW_021520280.1:0-205 GCF_001605985.2 Dendrobium catenatum | reverse complement strand
TACTTTACATGTTATCCCTTAGCTTTCTCATAGCAGAAAAAAAGAAAAAGAAAAAAGAATACACAGAAATTATCTTAGGCAAGCCATTTAGCATATCTAAGATATAAATCCGAATTAAACAAGAGCATAAAGTAGATTTAGAAGGCTTAATCAGGAATGGGCAGACTCAATAGAATAGATCAACCTTAAATTTGAAGTCGCAACT
>NW_021520279.1:0-249 GCF_001605985.2 Dendrobium catenatum | reverse complement strand
TGTTCCTGTTTTGTAGTTTGTTATTAAAATTTTTTTTGAAAAACAAAAAATTATGTTTTATGGTTCAAAATGCCTCTTTATTTTCATATATATATCAATTCAGGGGGAGTTTAGGAGAATAGTTTAATTTGAAATCATACAAACAATAATCGTTTTATCATCATCAAAAAGGAGGAGATTGTTAAGATAGTTGCTATTTGCATGCTTTACATTTTTTGCAACTTATGTAGTTTTGATGATTCCAAACAT
>NW_021520278.1:0-3771 GCF_001605985.2 Dendrobium catenatum | reverse complement strand
GGATCCCCTGGAGGATTCTCCAAGGTGTCTACCATCTGGAGGAGTGTCATTATGTGTCCTTTTTGGAGCTCACTTCTAACGTTGTTTGTTGACGGGGGCGGATCTCCGGGAAGCACAACCGGATGTCACTCCCAGATCAACTCTTCTTTCTTTCCTTTCTTCCTTATTTCTTTGAGGCTTTTGTCTCCATACTTGCTTTCCTTTCCACCGGGACCTTTCGGCAGCGGATCCCTGAACATATGGTTCAGGTGTCATGCTTCGATGTTCACTGCGTGGGATTTGCTTTCTTTCTCTTCTTTCTGCAACAAAGGACAGACGCTCCTTTGGCGGGGTTCTTCTGGTCTCGATCACTAAAGGTCGTTAGAACTTCTTCTTCAGACCTATCCTTTATTGTCTTCAATACTCTGTATAGTCGAGCGGATAGAGTTTCAGGCTCTTTCTTCGTTAGAGGGGCTGGGGCCTCACGTCGTTGCTCCCAGAATTACTTCTTCAACTCACCAGTGGAGCTATTTTTCTTCACCCATTTTAAATTAGAAAACTTGTTCCGGGTAGGAACATTGGCTTCAGGTTCCTGGACAGGCAGGTTTGAAGGGTGGACAGGGAGTTGTTTCTGCTGAGTTCGAAGTTCAGCGTTCATCTTTCTTCTCTGCCTCCTTGTAGGCCTTCCTCCATATGAGGAGGCTTCAGCATTATACTTTCCAGGTGTAGATAACCTAGTTGACAAAGTAGTGGTGTTGGAAGTCACTACGGAGACTCTTCCACCACTCACAATTCTTCTGGTAGTAAGGTCCTCAGGCTATGATAGCCTCTCGAATATAGAAACTCTATCACGAGTATTTTCAGCAACAGGTCGTTGTGCTGGCAGATGCACACGACGGGTGACAGCTTCAGTAGCGGGTCGCTGCGCCGGCAAATGCGTGCGACGAGTAGGAGCCTCGGAAGCTCTTGCAACGACAGCAGGGAAATTAACACTACCAAATTGGATGGTAGCTCCAGTGTTTTCGGTTTCAATAACAGCATTAGCCAGTTGAATCCTGGTTCCTCGTCCTAGCTGGACAGTCATCGGGGTGTTTTGTAGATCCATCTGCATAAATGAAAGGCAATGGTTAGTAATCAGAATCTGATGCATCACCCCGCACTTTCAAAATGCAGAGACTTGCACATAACACAAAAATATGAGAAGATAACATTAGCGAGCAATTCAAATAATATAAATTTAAAATACTACTAAATACGTTATCTCAAAGGATTTTTTTTTTTGAACAATCATTCTTAGGATACTTAAAATTTTAAGTACAGATCAATATGGATGCTACTATAATACTGAGACGACTAGCCAAGGATGGAAAGAGAAACCAATCCCCAGCGGAGTCGCCAGAAATCTGTGGGCTCCGAAAATTCGGCCACGGCCTCCGCTCGCTTTTCTTTTTATTCGACGAGGGAGTTTTAACTGAATAAGTTCCGAGGTAAATTTTAAAAGGCAGATGTGTTTGTAGATAAGACACTACCCAGAGATTTCGCCCTCATTTTGTGAGAACTTTATGATTTGAGTTCTGGTTTCCTATAGGCGCAAGCCCCTATAGTTAATTACCCCTCCCGATCACGAGAGAGAACTTTCGATTAAGGCTAGTCATCAATCCGATACGTAGAGAATACGTGTTATCTAGTATATAGTAGCAGCATGTGTATGGAATTTGGAAAGTCTGGATATTTAGATGGAGTTGATATTTAAAATACAAATTACACCATCTTGCACTTAAAGCGGATGGTGGGGGAATGGATGATAGACTCGATCAAGATCCCATGGTTCCGTTGTCCCGGGCCATCGTGGTCCCTGGTCTACTTAGTCATAGGAGGTAGTCGACCCAACCTGACAGAAGGATTCTTGTCGGCAGCCATGGGTTGCTTCGTCCAAGGGGACCTTGTAGACCTGAGTTGGATATTTGTCTAAGGGGACAAATTTGAATCCAGCTTAGGTTACAGAGGGCTTTGTGCCCTGTCAATTATATCTTATTGATTCATATCTCAAGGATTTAATGTCATTAAGGAACGTATTGATGCTGGCCATTACCGGTATTTCGTGGTGCCATTTGGCGGCAAAACCACTCGGTTCAGAGGGCCCCGGGTCATAACCATTTACCTGCAGTGTCATTTGGCGGCAAAACTGCCGGTTAGAGGACACGTACTGCGTCCTTACTGGCAGGAGACTATCTTGAGAATGGATCCTAGTGATATTTTTGACTAGGCATTTGGCTCTTTTGTGAGCTGAAGTAAATTTTAATTTGTCCACCTCTGCAAACTGTTGCGGAGGGTGGATGGATTTTGCTTTAAGTAGTTTGATGGATTTATTTTAATTTTAAATATTTTTGGGATTTTCGTGGAGTTTTGGATTTTTATGGGTATTTTGGGTGGAGCTTTGGAATATTTGAAATGGACTTTTGGGAGGCATTTGAAAGTATTTGTGAACCCCTCCGGTTGAAATAAACATTCAACACGGCCATCATCGGGGTGTTTGGGGGCATTTTCATTAGTAGCTTGAACCTTGTCGACTCTATCTAGTTGTCGACAGAGGATCAGGTTTTGCGTAGGCTTTATGCCTTTGTTAGTGAATTCTCTTGATTATAAGCCTTGAAGGCCTAATATGAATGTATTAAAATAAATACACTGTCGCCACAACCAGGTATTTGTTTGAAGGTTCGAACCCTGTCTACTTCTATTGATCCGTATAGAATGATCGAGTTCGAACTTAAATTCACTTATTGACCCGCGCAGCATCCCTATAGACGTCACATGTGTAACAATAACATTCTCGCCGGGGCCCATGCGGGTGTTTGGAGGCATTTTATAATTATACCCTATCTACTCCTTTATACCTTCTAAGGATAATCAGATTTAAAATTTGATAACCCGCGCAGCATCCTTAGACGTCACGTGTGTACCAATAACACGCTCGCCGGGGTCCATGCGGGTTGAGATTATATTTTCCCCTTTAGTGCACCTATGTGTATACAATTTATAGTGTACGTGCAGGGGTATGTTGAAAGTATTTGTAGACGCCCTCTGTCCGCTTGTATGAATGTTGCGGATCCGGTAGCGTGGCGTAGAAGCTTCTGAATAGAGTTACTCACTGCTTTGTACAGGTGGACTGTCGTGCACTACTTGTTGCTTTCTGCAGGTGGATCGTAGTGCACTAACGAGTCTCCTGCTTTGGGGTTGTAGAAGCTCGTAGGAACTTGTATTCTTTATGCATTCTGCTGTAATTTTTGGTCTTCACAATACATCAACTACTGCTGGAGATAGATGTATTCATTCTTAGACTGAAGTTGACTACATGATACTGCATTTACTGTAGCATTTATGTATCTACACAGGGGTGGATGTTATACATACATTTGTATTCGTAGAGGACTTGTATGTATTGCAGATCTTTTATTCTTGATTGCTTGCGGATCAATATACTTATTTGTATCTTGATGTTGACTACGAACAAGTCATATCCATTATATTCTTCTCAAATATCTTCCTTTGGTGAATTACTATCTTTTTTATATGAACCAAGGTCGCATCCACTGATGGTTCCCTTTGTAAGACATTCAGCCTTATTCATATAGACTCACCACTTAACTAATATGAGCATTTGTAAGTTTCATAATGACTATGTACAAGCCAAAAGGTTCTGCAGCGTTGCATGTTGAATTCCCCTCCTACAGGAAGCAGATACTTTTACTTACCACTATCTTACTATGTGTCGTATGAGTATTTTGTCACGAG
>NW_021520277.1:0-227 GCF_001605985.2 Dendrobium catenatum | reverse complement strand
TGAAAGATTTTTGGATGCAGGTGACGAGAAGACTATTATGTTAAAAGCCAAACATGAATATGGCTTAGTAGATGATGAAAGTAAGCACATGCATGAACATCAACAAAAGCAGAGTAAAGGTAAAAATTATAAAAATGTTAAGTTTTCTTCTGACATAATTTGCTTTGGGTGTACGAAACCTGGACATTTGTAGCGTGAATGCCCAAACTTAAAAACTCTTCCTGCAA
>NW_021520276.1:0-225 GCF_001605985.2 Dendrobium catenatum | reverse complement strand
TCTGATCTTCAATAAAATATATTTTGTCGTTAAAACTTAAAACTTAAAAAAAATTAAAGAATAAATGAAAAAGGGTAAGAACGTGTGTCCAACTCCAAGGCTTAGAATATTAAGATATTTGATTAAATTTTTTTTTATTATTATTTTTTTTTTGAAGGTTTTTTTTTTTGGGAATATTTTTTTTATGGTTCAAAACTGCATTAGAGAGAGAAGACAAACCGCTAT
>NW_021520275.1:0-711 GCF_001605985.2 Dendrobium catenatum | reverse complement strand
TTTGGGCTCTAGCGGTGTCTAGAGATTTGGGAGAGATAGATCCTCCTCTCGAATGGAGGAACCATTGCATCTTGCTATTTTTCGTTTCCCTTTCATCAAATAATACAAATTATCTACTGTTTTCGTAGTTGTGTGTCGATTTTTGTGGAGAATTCTAGATGTTTTCTAAAGAGTGATAGGAAATACTTGAGATCTACAAGTGTTTCCTATAAGAAATCTTCTGGAATTTTATTTCTTCATTTTACTTCTGATGAGTCCTTGATATGAGATATGGAGAGATTATAATTGGAAGTGATTTCTTATTCAGATTGAGATTCTGGTATATTAGCTCAAATAATTATTTATTCTTCTTTGCAATAAAGAATTCAAGAAACGCAGAAGTTAGATGTCAAATATCTAGGTTGATTGATTAAATTAGATATAGTAAGAAATCTAAATTACGAGTGTAGATTCTAGTATTATATTATGTAAGGACAGGTTATGAGTTCCTATTTTTGGATATTTAAGGCAAAAAATTCTACATGAGGCTCACTATTCAGGCTACGCTATTCATCCAGGAAGGAACAAAATGTGCAGTGATTTGAAAGCTATATTTTGATAGCCTGGATTGAAAAAAGATGTAGCAGATTTTATAACAAAATGTGGAGCCCATCAGTTAGTGAAAGTATAATATCGACAACCAAATGATTTTTTACAGCCATTACCCATTCG
>NW_021520274.1:0-222 GCF_001605985.2 Dendrobium catenatum | reverse complement strand
GATTAGTGAATGATTGGAACTCAAAAATCCACAAATCTACCTCCCCCATGAATACTATCCATATGAAAAGCCTAAGTTTAAAATTTCACATATTGATCTCCAAAAGATAAGAGATTTAAAATATATGTAATTTAAAAGAAATTTTAAACTACATATAAAATAAATAAACTTATAAGTTTAAAAATAACATAATTAAAAATAATTTTATTTTCATATGAGTGA
>NW_021520273.1:0-321 GCF_001605985.2 Dendrobium catenatum | reverse complement strand
ACCAAACTAAAGTTTTTTTATATACTCCTTAATCCATATTTAAGGCTTCACTAATAATGATCATATGATAAAATGTTAAAAAAGTAATATCATATTTATATTAGATGATATAGTTCTGTGAAACTCTTTAAATTTTCAAAAAAAAATTTGGTTGACATAGAGAAGTTCATATCACAAACCGTATTCGTCAGAATATTTATAATATTGTGTTTTAGCTTCCCTAATTTTTTGATAATTTTTTGGCACTGTCGAAATTTCTTAAGAAATCGGCATATGCTTGTACAAGTGAGATTTTTGGAACATCATATGTATTTTTTGCAA
>NW_021520272.1:0-308 GCF_001605985.2 Dendrobium catenatum | reverse complement strand
TCCCTTCCCTTAGGATTAGACCCACTAGTGGTAGAGCATGCCCCTCATGGCACTACCCTTATTTCAATTCAAATTTGATCCTCTATAGTTAGGAGTTCTTCCTTCCTATACGATCATTTCAGCCATCTCTTCCTTAGGGTTTAGGTACTCCCTTACCTTAGGATTAGACCCACTAGTTGTAGAGAACACCCCTCGTGGCATTACCTTAGTATCAAATTAAATTTGATCCTCTGTAGTTAGGAGTTCTTACTTTCTATGCGATCAAGCCTTCTCTTCCTTAGTTTTTAGGTTCTCCCTTCCCTTAGGAT
>NW_021520271.1:0-411 GCF_001605985.2 Dendrobium catenatum | reverse complement strand
TACGACGCGACGAAAACAAATTAACCGAGTCTAATTGTGAACATTCGAGTCCGATCCGGCTCGAGTCGGGACGATTTGAGCTCGAATCGGGCCCGACGGGGTTCGATTAGATCGATCAAAAATGCCTGAGCACACTCGAGCCAAAATCGAGGTCAACAGCTTTGGCTGTGCCTTTTCAATTTGCGTTAGTTGGTTTTTTTCCTACTAAGCGACCGTCTCTTGATTCTATACGGAAATTCTTTTTCAATCTCAGGCTCAACGGTGATGTTTCAGTTACCTTGCTTGATCCGTCGCATGTTTTAATCAAATTGGAGAACGATCTTGATTATTGCCGCATTTTCTGTCATAGATCGTATCTAGTCTTTAACTGCTATTGAAACTTACTAAATGGTCTCCTACTGTTGATATCGG
>NW_021520270.1:0-319 GCF_001605985.2 Dendrobium catenatum | reverse complement strand
GCTCTTCTTCTAGCCGATGCCATCGAGTGGAAAAAATGAGTATTGCCATCCCCCTCTTCAATCCACTTAACTTTAGCCCTTTGTCTCCACCAAGTCATGATACGAGCTAAAGTACTATTCAATAACTGAACTTTGTACCTCAAGGTTTCAGTTTGGACATCAGACAAACCATTAGGTGAACATTCCAAAACCTGTAATTCTTTCACCTCTCTATCCAACTCATCCTTCAATTGATTAAGTTGTTTGAGTTTGTTCTTACTCCAAAAGAACAAAGCCTTCAATGTCCTTTGGCACTTCTTATGCAACTTAGTAGATTCCT
>NW_021520269.1:0-230 GCF_001605985.2 Dendrobium catenatum | reverse complement strand
TGTGTCTCATCTTCCTGCCACCCTTCAACTACTCCTAGAATGTCATCACCATCATTGTTTATTTCAGACTCATTCACACCAGTGGTAACAAGTCTCAACATATCGAGCCGGTTGTTCGCACCTACTGTGGTTCCCCTAATTCTGTAAAGAACCACCAACTTTAGTACAACTGTGGAGGATTCAACAAACAACTCAAAATATTCAAAGTTCTGAGTTTGGCACAATTTTGA
>NW_021520268.1:0-243 GCF_001605985.2 Dendrobium catenatum | reverse complement strand
CCTTTCACGGTGAATTTTCTAATCAGCTGAAGTCTATCCATCTCAAGCCAAACTATTCCCTTTCTCTGTTAAAGCTGTCCCACCCTGATCTTAGTAATCATCTCATTTGATTTTTGCTCACGTGGATGTCCTAGCAAGATTCTCCTCCAAGTAAAACTTAGTGTTAAATGGGCCTTGTTCTGATACAGCAAGTTGGCATTTCTTATAGCCCATTTAAACTTCCTCACTTTAAACTCAAAAGCC
>NW_021520267.1:0-255 GCF_001605985.2 Dendrobium catenatum | reverse complement strand
CACACAAACATTTTACAACCAGCATGCAATGAAACTCAAGAAAAAGCCCGTCACAGTGCAATAAGAAAATAAACACCGGCCTAACCTAAAGCTAAAGTCGATTATCCTAACAAACAATTCTAAGTGTGTTTATTAGAAAGTGTGGTTTTGATACATCCTAAATCAATTATTAGCTAAACTTTTCTAATTGATTAAATTTTAATTAAAAAAAATTCACAAATCTTAAAGTGAAGTGTCACTAAATTTTCTATGTTA
>NW_021520266.1:0-323 GCF_001605985.2 Dendrobium catenatum | reverse complement strand
GCGGCCTTTTTCCACCAATAACTGAGAGAAAAATTATCCACTGAATTTATTCCTTTTCGTTGGAAAATTTTTTCTACTCAAGTTTTACCGGTGGAAAAATTTTCTCTTGAAACTCTAAAATTAGTCAGAAAATGAACAATTTCAATCTATAATAGGTGATTTTTCTACAGTGCACCTCTTAAACTTGATTTTGAAACTCCAAGCAAAGTTTTTATCTTGATAAAATCTTATACTTAAGTAACTTGGTGAAAACATTTGCAATTTGGTCTTAGTACATTATATACTCCACTTGCACTTTCTTCATTGTGATGGATTAACTGAAG
>NW_021520265.1:0-605 GCF_001605985.2 Dendrobium catenatum | reverse complement strand
ACTGTGGATTTCATATATTATGTTGATTGTAAAATATTTGCATTGTTTTTTGTTTAAAAAACTATTTGTTGTTATTTGGAACATATGCACTTTATCTATTTTATATGTATTATTATTAGTTTGAAGAATTGTTATGTTAATTGTGGATTGTAGATATATATGGTCAAAAATGTTTTATATATGTTTTGAATCGCGTGTAGATAATTGTAGAAATTTGTGCGGAGGGGGGTTGTCAATTTTTTTTTGTAAATGCTACTGATTTTCAGCAGCTAACTGGCGGTTTAGCCATCAGAAACTTCAATACCGAATGATGTGAAG
The DNA here is from genome assembly GCF_001605985.2 of Dendrobium catenatum. Lineage (NCBI taxonomy): Eukaryota > Viridiplantae > Streptophyta > Magnoliopsida > Asparagales > Orchidaceae > Dendrobium > Dendrobium catenatum. The sequence goes on along the minus strand of NW_021520265.1, from coordinate 287 downwards.
ATGTCACCAATTTTTTTATTTTGGTTGTCAAAAATACCGACTGTTATTATGTCGGTAATAGACCAGCGGTTTTTGTGCCAAAATTTTTTGATGATTTACCTGTAATTTATGGTTTATTAATTTTCAGCTATTTTAGCTACCGAAAAACTGTCAGAAAATTTTACCATCAAATATTGGACACCAATTTGCATTTCCTACTCGATTAATTTCGGTGGTTTATAAACTGCTGGAAATCTATCTGAAATTTTTTAAACAGTCAAAAAATACTTCAAAATTGCTAAAAATTG
>NW_021520264.1:0-212 GCF_001605985.2 Dendrobium catenatum | reverse complement strand
ATAGTCAGATTGCACGGTGTGCCTCGAGTGATTGTTTCAGATCGAGATGGACGGTTTACTTCCAGACTTTGGAAAGGTATTCAGCAAGGCTTGGGTACGAAACTGCATTTCAGTACAGCCTTTCATCCTCAGACCGATGGGCAGTCTGAGAGGACCATTCAGGTGCTGGAAGACCTGTTGAGGCTTTGTGTTCTGGACTTTGGCGGAAGCTG
>NW_021520263.1:0-210 GCF_001605985.2 Dendrobium catenatum | reverse complement strand
TTAAAGAACGGGCGTTTGATGACCACATGTTTGCATGGAATGTTGAAACAGATAAAGATGGATGTTCGTTGAATTTCTTTTAGGTTGATGGTCTGGGTAGAATCGATTATGACTGTTTTGGGGATGTGATTATATTCGATACTAGTTATCGTTTTAATAAATATAACTTAGCATGTGCCCCAATTGTCGGAGTGAACAATCACTGGCAAA
>NW_021520262.1:0-217 GCF_001605985.2 Dendrobium catenatum | reverse complement strand
TTACGTCCGGTGTAAGAACTTAGAGGAAGGTCCGGTCAGAGGTAAAATCCTCGATTTTTGCTCGGTATTGTGAGATATTATTTGATAGTAACGAGGAATACCGCTCTGTGAAGACCAATACCGAGTTATACCGAGCTATACCGAGTTATACCGAGAAAAACTCGGTATTTTTTGCATAATTCGGTATTGCTCGGTATAGCTCGATATAACTCGGTAT
>NW_021520261.1:0-318 GCF_001605985.2 Dendrobium catenatum | reverse complement strand
TTGATCGCATAGAGACTCATTTTGATCAATGTTTTGACCAAATTGAGACTCATCTTCAGTAGCAGGCCACACAGTATCACCATGACATGAGTTTTATGAGGGATCAGATGAGTGATATCAGTACCAATGTGCTTATGATGATGTTGTGTGTTGTTTTGGAAAATGGGTTTTGAAAAATATTAGTTTTCTTTGGGAATTTTAGAATTGAGATTGAGTCCTAATTCTAGAAGTCGAATCCACTCATTCAAAAAAGTATATCACCCCGAAGGATGAAAATAGAATTCCATAACGGCGTTCAGACTTATAATTATGTGATTC
>NW_021520260.1:0-865 GCF_001605985.2 Dendrobium catenatum | reverse complement strand
TTTGTGAGCTGAAGTAAATTTTGATTTGTCCACCCCGGTAAATTGTTGTGAAGGGTGGATGAATTTTGCTTTAAGTGATTGATGATTAAGTTTCAATTTTAAATATTTGGATTTTGGGATTTTTTGGAGTTTTGGATTTTCATGGGTATTTGAGGTGGCATTTGAAGTATTTGGAATAGACCCCTCCGGTTGAGATTTATTGTTCAACACGCCCATCATCGGGGTGAAATGGGTTATTTTCATTTGTTGATGGAACCTTGTCGACCCTATCAAGCTGTCGAGAGGGGATCGAGTTTCATAGGCTTCATGCCTTTGTTTGTAAATTTTCTTTGTTAAAGGCATTGAAGGCCCGATGTGAATGTATAAAATAAATATTCCGGTCAATTTCGTGACCGTATATTTTTTCAATGTTTGAACCCTGTCCACTCATATTTACTTGCTTAGGAGGATCGGATTTTATAGGCTTCATGCCTTTATTTGTAAACTCTATTGATTATAGGCTTTGAAGACCTAATATGAATGTATTAAAACAAATACACCGGTCCCCACAACTGTGTATTTATTTGAAAGTTTGAACCCTGTCGACTCCTATTGATCCATATAGAAGGATCGGGTTCGAACTGGAATTCATTTATCGAGCCATGCAGCATCCTTAGGCATCAAGCGTGTACCAATAACATGCTCGCCGGGGCCCATGCGGGTGCTTGAGAACTTCATTGATTTGGACGTACCCCTTGTGTACTTATGTGTATACAAACTATAGTGCATGTGCAGGGGGTACTTTGAAATATTTTAGTTATGCGGGTAATCATCATTTGAGTGCATGTAGGTCTCCGAAAGGATTCTGCTCGTGTGGTTCGAATGC
>NW_021520259.1:0-247 GCF_001605985.2 Dendrobium catenatum | reverse complement strand
ATTTGGTATCCTAGACACAACACTTCTTTTTAGATTATTGGATTTTCTTACTCTGATTTTATAGGATGGAAGGTGGATAGAAAAAGTACTTCAGGAACTTATCAATTCAGAGGACAATCTTTGGTCTCATGGTCTAGTAGGAATCTAAATTCTATTTCACTTTCCACTACTGAAGCTGAGTACATTGCTCTTGGAAGTTGTGTGGCCCAGGTCCTTTGGTTGAAACAACAGGTATTGGATTTAGGAT
>NW_021520258.1:0-331 GCF_001605985.2 Dendrobium catenatum | reverse complement strand
TAAAACAAAAATATTAATTCATCATAGTTCCAGTACCTACCTAACCTTAGAGCCAACAATTACAATTTCATAACTACATAACCGCCTTCACTGAAGTTTTCATGTACAATACAAAATACTTATTCTCAGAGATTTATTTGCATATCACTTTCACTTTCCCCAATAGAATTCATATTGAGGTTTAGAGTTTACTAATGCATATTTTAGAATATTTCTTAAATTTAATTATTAAAATATTAACATATGAAATATAATGTTTATAAGGCACATGTCTCAATGCCTACTTATAACTCTACTTCCACTTATGCCTCCATTTACCTCCCACACCTAC
>NW_021520257.1:0-409 GCF_001605985.2 Dendrobium catenatum | reverse complement strand
TGAGTGGCTTTACACTTAGAGGCAAAACATGAAACCAGCATATGTGAAAATGTTGGAGTAGCTCCAGTAACAGAAAAGATTAGAGAGAGTCGTCTTAGATGTTTTAGTCACATAAAATGTTGGCATTCTGATAACCCGATTAGGGGAGTAGATGTATTTGATCTGTCCAATGTTAAGCAAAGTAGTGGTAGACCTATAGGACTAGGTTAGAATGTATTAGAAAAGACCTTTTTTTTTTAAATTAGATTTAAAAGAGAATCTGACTCTTAATAGGTCACAATGGAGAAAAATGATTTATGTAGTCAATCCCACATAGTAGGATAAAAACTTGTTGTTGTTGTTGTTGTTGCTGTTGTATGATGTATTAAACAATATTATTATGGGGTTTTTACATACCTAACACTTAAAA
>NW_021520256.1:0-353 GCF_001605985.2 Dendrobium catenatum | reverse complement strand
GTCGTCCCGACATTTCCCTAACGTGTCCAGAACAGAGCGGAACAAAATAAATCCAAGCGATCGAAAAAAATCGTACAAATCACAACGAAACTGACGATAAACAAAACTCATACCAGTCACATTAGCAGGCATTCCTGGAGCATCTTCCTCCATTTCTTGTTCATTTCCAGCCAGATCAGTCGGGACAGTCGAAGCCATCGGAACAGGTACTTGCCTCCACCCAAAACTTGGGCATTCAGTCATCCGATGCCCACGTGCACCGCATCGAAAAAACATTGACCTGTCCATCTGGTAACACTTTACCCTGTGTCTCCTGCCACAAGACGTAACCAAACGGGGGGGGTAGCCTCCCA
>NW_021520255.1:0-461 GCF_001605985.2 Dendrobium catenatum | reverse complement strand
AGAATTTGAGAATGAGAGATTTAAAGATATTTGTAAGAAGAAAAGAATTGATCACAACTTTTCTGAACCTAGAACCCCTCGACAGAATGGGGTAGTCAAAAGAAAAAACTGAACATTAATAGAAACATCCCGAGCAATATTGGCAGAATACTCACTTCCTAGATATTTTTGGGCTGAGACGGTTAGCACTGGATGTTATGTTCTGAATAGGGTGAATGTAAGATCTAAATTAAATAAAACACCCTATGAGTTGCTAAAAGGTAGAACACCTAATTTGTCTTATTTGCATGTTTTTTGGTTGTAAGGTGTTCATTCATAATCATGGAAAATCTGCCTTGGGAAAATTTGATCTAAAATCAGATGAAAGAATTTTTGTTGGATACTCAAGTGTTGAAAAATCTTATAGGATATTCAATAAAAGAACTTTGATAATCAAAGAGACCACACATGTTGTATTTGAT
>NW_021520254.1:0-584 GCF_001605985.2 Dendrobium catenatum | reverse complement strand
AACATTCCCAAAGAAAATTAATATATTTTCAAAACTATATATATATACTTAAATGATATTTTTTTTAATCAAAACAATGGGTTAAAAGAGTGTTAAAAAATGCATCCCTATCTCCAAAGGAGAAGGAATCTTCCAAACAATCACAGGGAAATGTTGTCCCTTTAGTTGATCATAATATTATGATTCCTAATCTTGATGTGGTTGATATTAATGTTCCTAATCCTAATGTTCTTAAGGGTAATGTTCCTAAAATGCAGGATAGTATTGAGGAATCAATACAACTTGCAATAATTCATACTAAACCGCATTCCACCCATTAGTTTTCTTTGGGAATTTTAAGATTGAGATTGAATTCTAATTCTAGAAGTCGAATCAACTCGTTCGAAAAAGTATATCATCCTGAAGGACTAAAATAAAATTCCATAACGGTGTTCAGACTTAGAATTATGTAATTCGTCTTGAATATCATAGCTAGACTCTAAAGAGAACTTCACACGGCCCCGAGGGGACAAGGTAAAGTTCAACTAAATATCTGGTTATGATATTTAAGGAGTATGATTGTCGAATTCATATCCAAAGCCTTA
>NW_021520253.1:0-2885 GCF_001605985.2 Dendrobium catenatum | reverse complement strand
TCTCTCTCCCTCTCATGTCCTCTCTCTCTCTCTCTCCCTCCTCCATCTCTCTCCGTCTCTCTCTCTCGCTCTCTCTCTCTCTCTCTCATTTGTCCCTTTTCTTTCTCTCACTAGAGTGGTTTAGAGAGAGAAGCTCTGGGGATGACTAGAGGGGGTGGCCCTAGGTCACCTCCTCCAATTGGGGGCTTTGGCGGTGGTAAAGGTGGCGGTAGAAGGGAGCGGAAGCAATGGAACCGGTGGCAGGGACTAACCAACGAGGAGTCCGACGGTGGTGCATCGGCGGCGGTCGTTAGGAAGACGGATTTCCCGCCCAGATCTCCTGGGATTGGCCGCTTTTCGGCCTCTTCCGCTAAAAGTGCTGCTCCGCTTGGGACCTAGGAGGAGAAAGGTAATAACCCTACCGGATCTATGCGGCCTGGGAAAGAAAATGCGCTTGGGCCGGCCAAGGTTACTGGCACTAATAGCACGGGAGATGCGGATGTGGCTGCTCCGGCTACGAAGTTTAATGGTCCGAAGGGAATGTTCGCTCCAGGTCTCAACTCTTATTCGGCCAAGCCGGCTGCTATTCGGGAACTCATTATGAATGCTATAGGAATGTCGCCGCCTTCTGGTGGGTCGCGGAAGAGCAGATCGGATCATGTTATGGAGGAACAAATGTCGGGCACTGGATCTAAGCTCAAGTTTGATGCGGCTGCTGCCCATTTCCAGGACGCTACCCCTGTCCTGGATCCTCAGATGATGGTGGAGACCTCCGGTCCTGTGAAGGAAGAACCAAGCAGCTTGGTGAACGACTCTGCCCGGGAAAGCAAATCGGACAATGAGATGGAGGAAGCTCGTGAGAAACCCGATCTCAGTGTTGCGATGGAGGATGATTGCCCTGTCACTGCTGATCAGAATGAAGCCCACACCAACGAACTGATGGAGCCTGTAGAAGAGCTGGACTCCCGCTGGGCGATGGAAGCCGATCTAGACAGGATGGTCGTCCAGCAAGCTGACCAACAAGCTCAGATCGCCTGGAAGCCCGGCTGGGCTTCATCCGCTATGCTCGGCCAGGACCACTTGTCCGGGAATGTGGATTGTAGTATGAGTGAGGAGAGTCCTGATAGCTCTAGGCGTGAACAGCCCCAGGTTTCAGCCTACGCAGACAATGAAGCTTCTGGACATTGCCCACAAGGTGTTTGTGGAAATGTCCCCAAGGCACAGAACTCTGCTTGGTCTATGCCGCAGCCCTCCAGAACTCCCAACCTGCCGCCGGATGGCCTTCCTAAGGGTCCATTTGCTTGGAGCAAGGTCCAAAACATGCCTTTAAAGCATCTTAGCCACGACCAATGGGTTGCCAAGGATGGGCAATGTATTGAGCCTGAGATGGAATCTGTTAATGACAACATTGCCAAGTTGGATACGGCCATTGTGGCAAAGCTTATGGGGAGACGGATCTCGTTCCCTTCCTTACTTGAAGAGCTTAAGCGTAGATGGTACCACTTCGGGGACTTTGAGATCATCACCATTGCACCCAATACTTTTATTTGCTTATTTCAAAGTCATGCTATTAGAGACGCGGTTCTTTCAAGTAGGCCGTGGATCGTGGCCGGGAACATCATCGGGATGGACAAGTGGACCTCCACTTCTTCACCATCTTCTTTACAGGGACTTCATTCTCCAATCTGGATCCGGCTACCTCAGTTACCGCTTATCTATTGGGACATTAACAACATCTTCCGCATTGCCAATGGAATTGGTGAGCCCCTCTGGATGGACTCGCACACAAGGACTTGGGGTAAGTCATCCTTTGCACGCATTTGTGTAAGGATCGATCTTTCACAAAAACTTGTTCCGGGAGTGTGGATCAATGGGATCCATGGGAGATTTTTTCAAAGAATTGAGTACGAGGGCCTTACAAATTTTTGTTTCGACTGCGGCTATCTTGGCCATGCCAACGGTAAGTGCCCGTCCAAGAGCCAAGGGGGAAGACCGTCCGCACCCAGCTCCCGAGTCCCACAGCACACCCAAGCTCCACCTGAGGGATTACCCGTGAAGGATCCACCTCCAGGGTCGGGACAGCCTATTGGCAACGGGCCTATGGACAAAGGAGAGCAAGAGGAGGATTCTCTTGGTGCATGGAATGTGGTTACCCGCAAGAAGAAAGGCAAGCAGAAGGGGCTAAGTGTGCCTTCGGCAAATGGGCAGAACAAGAAAACTGATCAGATCGTGCCTCCCTCTAGGGTACTCAAGGATGTCCAGAAGCAAATGGAGGAGATCTCCAACAGAATTGTCAACCCGGGCAACCGTTCTCCCAAGGATCACAGGGTTACTTTCAACGGTTAACCTTTCCAAACGCCAACAGAAGGCACCCAAGACTTTTTTGGAGAAGCAGCTTCTCCAGTTGGGACCCATTGCCACACTGCCCAGGAAGCGGAGGAAGAATCTACAAGATGACATTGGCGGGGACTTTGTCCCCTTTGAGGAATAATGAGGCCTTACCATTTTACATGTTTTAGGGCGCTAGGGGTGCTTATACAACTGCCGGAGCAACGGGATATCTCTCAGCCTTCGGGCTGTTTCAACCCCTATTTAGGTATCTCCCCCCTCTGGAGTTGTTCCTTAAGCGCTCTTGGGACTGCTAGGACATGTATTTGGGGTTGGCCTCCTTGTGAATCAAAGGGGCTATTCCATGTTTCTGCTGTTTTTCTTTTTCGTTGTTGTTATTGTATGGACGCTTACTTTTCTATGTTCAGGTCTTCCCTTTTTGTTTTTTGTCTTGGGAAGACATAGGCTTACAGTTCCATACTGTCGTTGTAATTTTAACTTTTTAAGAAATGAAATATGCAATATTCAGCTCTCTCTCCCTCTCCCTCTCTCGCACCCTCTCCCGCACCCTCGCCCTC
>NW_021520252.1:0-216 GCF_001605985.2 Dendrobium catenatum | reverse complement strand
ATTTTAATTAACATGCTCTGATTACGGTGCTAATTAATCCTAAGTGTTCTAACTAGGGTTTGAGATTGTACCTAATCCACACGGTGGATTCGGAAGATCTTGGTCTTGTTGGACTCGTGGGCTCCTCTAGAACAATTTCCTAGTTGACGTCGAGATCCAACGCACGCTCGATCGACGGCACGAAGCCTTGGAAGGGATTTCGTCTCGGGTTCGCCG
>NW_021520251.1:0-209 GCF_001605985.2 Dendrobium catenatum | reverse complement strand
TCTCAATCTCTCTCTATACATATATATATATATATATCTCTCTATCTTGCTCTCTCTTGCTTTTTCTTATTATTTCTCTAGCTTGCTATCACTTTCTCTCTTTCTCTCTATCTCTACATCTCTCTCTTGCACTCCCTTGCCCTTTCTTGCTCTCTCTCTCTTCCTCTCTCTTCCTTTCCCTCCCTCCCTCTCTCTCTCCCTCTCTCTCT
>NW_021520250.1:0-267 GCF_001605985.2 Dendrobium catenatum | reverse complement strand
GGAGGGTCCTTACTTGGTGGCAGCCATGGTGAAGCCCGTAACTTTCAAGCTGAAGAATGCTGAGGGAAAGATGCTCCCCGAACCTGGAACATAAAAAATCTTCGCAAATATTATCAGTAGAGAATAATAATATTACTTGTCTTCAGTGTTGAGTGTTGTTTGTCTCCTATCATTTGTATCCCTATGTTATAACATGGATGCTTGATGTTACCCAATATTATGAAACTTTGCTCGTTTATATTATCTTCTCCTCCGAGAGAAAGTATA
>NW_021520249.1:0-2996 GCF_001605985.2 Dendrobium catenatum | reverse complement strand
GTGAACTAAATCCTTCAAAACACAACACTATCTTTAGTTTTTATGTTGCACACTATACAACACATTTTTTTTAATAACTTTTATTATTTTTTATAATACGAATTTATGATTATTTTTTTTTATTTATATTAGTTGATAATATTTACTTTTTATCCTATTTTATTTATTTATATTTTTTTTTATATGCATTAGAATAAAGTTTATCTACCTGAATTCATTTTGCTTTGCTTACGCTATGAAGTTTATCTAAGATTGCCATTACATCTTTTATAATCATATATATAAAAATTGAATCGATTATATATAACTACTTATATTAGTCTTTCTATTTATTGTTTATATATTTGACTATACAATATTATAATATACTATTTAAATTATTATATACTATGGGATTTTTATATAATTTATATTTAATCCAATTCATATCTAAATATGGTAAATAAAATAGCAATAATCTATATTAAATTATATGATTATCATATTCATCTATTTTGTTAATTTTATTAATTTTTTTTTATAATATACTATTTATTTATTATGTTATTCGTTCGACAAACTCGATTCAACCGGTCGAATCGTGAACCGCGCGTCTCTCCTTTTAGAGTTACTCGAATTTTCAAAATCTTGATAAATACTGCATAAACAATAAACATGGTATGTATATAAATTCCCCCCTTTTTGAATTAGTCGAGTTTACCATTCATACCAATGGTTATTTGCATACTATTATATATATCTAGAATATTAAAACTTTAATCATCTTCAATAATTTAATTTAATCATTTATTATTAAATTTTTTAATTATAATTATTTTTCACTCTTTTACCTCCAACTGATCACCATCTTATAATAACTTTAATATTTCATTCCATGCACCCATCTATATTTCTCTCTCATCCTCATCAAATCTATGTCTCTAACCATCAGCAAATTTTGCTCAAATTTCTTCCACCATTTGAAACTCGAGAGAAGGACAACTTCAGAGAGAGGGGAAAGAACGATTAAAGTTAGGCACAAAAATTCAAAGTCAAATCTTATGGGAGATATTAAGCGGTTAAATATTAATAGAAGTCTACCAGCAGCCCAGCGATCTCCTCCATCCACAGACCGCTACACGCCACCGCTCGAGCGTCATTGCGCTTCATTGTTCCCCTACGCCTTGGGAAGAACCCCGAGATAACTCTGCAAACAGTTTCGCCTTGGCGCCTGCACACATGGAAGAAGAAGGCAAGCATGATTTTTTAGGAGAAAAATTAATATCCTTTATAGATAAATTTTAAATCAGCAGGTATACTATATTGAAGCCCGTTTATTTCATTTCAATGGGTTTGTAATTTGTCTTGATTATTAGCCCAATAACAATACCACTAAAGAGCCTTTAATCACAGCTAACATGGGGTTGACTGATAAGCATTTTTTTTTTTTTGTTATTGTGTCCTCGTTAAGAGCCATCAAATTTTCATCTATTAAATATGTATAAACTGAACCATTCGTTTTCTAAATATTTCTAACGCAAGCTTTTTAAACGATCTAATCTCTCATCTTTCTTCATTAAGTCAAATCTAATAACATCTATTTTGCTAACATCGTTCATCGAAGACTGACTCTCTCTAATATTAATCTTCCACTGGAGCTCACTTCCAACGCTTTTCCCCCCGTATATTCAAACACACTTGGCTAGTTTGATGATGCTTATAGATAATTTAACCTAAACCCGAAAGATAAGGCCTAGTAGTAGGCTTAATGCCATCAGCAAAGTTCTATAAGTCTATATTATTGTTTTATCTGTTAGCACCCTAATTTTTTAAACTCGTTATTGTAGACCCATATTTACTCTTTTCGAGTCCAGGTAGTAATTTAAACGCATTATGAGATCTAAAAGTTAGAAGTTCAAGAAGTTAATCACCATTGATTGATAAAACTAAAGATTTTAATTTGGTACAAATAGCCAAAAAGCTGCCCCTTAAAACTCTAATCTAAAACTTTAAAGTATCCATAACTCAAGTGACTATAGATGATATTTTGACCCTAGGATATTAGCTAAGTGACTTGCAATGATACTCAGTTATCTTTGCTTGCATTTATGATTAAATGCTAATTTGAACTAGAAACAATGAGACATGGCAAACTCTCTAATTCCAAATCACAACATTAGGACATTAATTTGCTCAGCTAACTTTGCCTTCTTGATCTCAATGTCAACTTCTAGATTGATTTTCAACCTTGTCAAGAAATCAATCTCAACAAGACTCTTACTTGAAATCTATCCTCACAGATTATTGACTGATCCTCAACATTCTTGAGGTCACTTCCTAAATCTATTCATGATTAATATTGCCATCAACACTAACTTGCTCATCATCAGAATCGTTGTTAAGCTTCATCAAAATCATTTTGATGTTAGTACAAGGCAAGTTGTCCATTACAATAACTATTTCACTAACAACATCGCTTTCGCCTATGAGTGACTTTAGGAACTCAATTCTACCTTTAGTTAAAGACTCATTGACACTAAGGCTTCATTTTTGATGGCTTTCTTCTTGCTTTCTAAAATAGCTTAGTAGTACAAAGTTATCTTGAATTTGAAAAATTTGTACTTGAAAACCGTTTTAAAAAGCAATACGAAAGCTGTCCCAAACGAAACCTAAAACCTTTAGTTAAAGTCGCATTGCAGTAAAAAATGAGTTTGAGATCAACTAAAACATGAAAGGGTTATTATGAGGGGTGTTGCAAATCTAATTTTTTGGAGAAACTATTTAGTCATGCTCTATGTCATTAGAGCGTCTTCATAGATCTTTATGTAAGCATTCACTCCCTCAATTATGATCATTTTAACACAAGAAGCTTCTTTTATAGCCTCCTTCTAACTTCTTGATTTTATGGCATTTTTCTAACTGCTTAATTTTCACATAGTTCAAATTAAATTAGATTTGTCAACAATTTTATTCTCATCATTCTCAGCTTCTCAAAAGGAACAAGAGAATTAAGAAAT
>NW_021520248.1:0-265 GCF_001605985.2 Dendrobium catenatum | reverse complement strand
ATACTCGAATCGAACGGCTCGACAAGACGAATCCAACGAGCCCAAGATCGCCAAATTCCGACATCATTAAGGCCCTCAAATGTCCAACGAACGGTGCATGATCAAAGGGTTCAACACCAACCGTCCATTCGACCACTCCCTATTTGCCCCTGATCTCACACCTATTTACAAGCCACGACACTCCAGAAAATCTATAAATAGAGCCCTCATTCTTCACAAGAGAAAAAAAGGGAAGAGAGAGAAGAAGAAGAGAAGAAGAGGAGAA
>NW_021520247.1:0-219 GCF_001605985.2 Dendrobium catenatum | reverse complement strand
GGAGAAGAGAAGAAGGGAAAATCTCCGGACTTCCTTTCCAAGAGAGGGGCTTCGAAAAATCGAGGGAAGGCCTCAATAGTAAGGACAGAGGGAGAAGAAAAAAAGAAAGGAGAAGAAGACAAGAAGAGGGGAGAAGAAGATGAAATGACAATTTTTCTAAAGGCCTCATGGGCCTATTTATAGGTTTTTAGAGAGAAGAGGGGAAGTTTCTAGAGTTCT
>NW_021520246.1:0-275 GCF_001605985.2 Dendrobium catenatum | reverse complement strand
TATGCCGCTGGATTTTCGTACGATTTCCAATTTTTCTAAAATTGATGATTTCAATTGATATGCATATTAATGTCACTATCTGATTATTGCTACTAAAAGACAAGTGGAACCTGGTTGAACCGTTGGTTGGAGATTGACTTGACCTGTACAGGATGGTGGGCCGACGGGCTTTCCTTTAAACTATTGATCATTGATATAACGATTGGGAGTTATAAGGAGATTTCTATGCCGACGGGCAGCCGACGGGCAGCCGACGGGCACAGAGTGACGACTCT
>NW_021520245.1:0-1614 GCF_001605985.2 Dendrobium catenatum | reverse complement strand
GCAGCAGAGGAGAGCACGACGGCTTGGCGGCGATGATAGCGTTAGCAGCGGCGGGAACGGAGGCCATGCCGAACTCTCGAGAGGAGGATTCAGCCGGAACCAGAGAGTCACGGGAGTGATAGATAAGGGGCTGAAACGAAAGGCCGATGATCGCCAACTACTATATAGAATTAGCTGCTCCGCCAAAGAACGGTGAAAATCGCTGCTTTTGTTCATAATTTTTATTTTTAATTTTTTACATTAAAAGATGTAATTGTTTTGTTAATTAAGGATAAATTTGAGGAAAAATTATTATGCGCAGATCTCAAACGGAGTTTGAATGCCAATCAAAATACGCCAAGTCATTTTTTTGCTCGGTGCCGGTAACATGGCGCTTTCTGGTTGGTCTCTAAACTATCCGGTGTCCGCACAAAATAATTTCTCCAATTTGAGATCATTATAATTGTATGTAAAAATAGTTGAATTATTATTGAGAAAAAAATAGTAGTATACATTCCTAATAGTCAAAAATCAAAATTGTCTTATTTGCATATTTAGTATCTTAAATTTATTATTTACTCATTTAACACTTAATTTTTTAAATATTATAAAAAATAATACTCTTCTCACCCGGTCTCTAAACATTTAATCATTGAATAATATTTTGACTATTCACAAGCCATTAGTCATGTCAATGCCCTTCACCTATGTAAACAAGTTCAATATCATAAACAACTTTCCTCGTCGTATGTCATCCCTATGAGTTCCTGTCATGACTTCCTCATCTCTTCATCATCCAAGCAAGATCCTTTGCAATTTGGACACAATGTGATCTTATACAAACATTGATAAATGCCAATAGTTTGGTCGAAAATCTATGTGGATGAATGTTGGTTGACTAAGGACAGACAATAATAGTCGATAAATGGTCGAAGTTGTTGGCAAGTGTACATCAATAAAAGGAAATGCCAACTTAATAGGAGTTGGATATCAAGAGTCAAACATTGTGGGCGCCATTAAACTATAGTTGTCAATTAACATTGAGAATTCAAAATTAGATGTTGCCAAAATCAAGTTTTAAACATCAATCAAAGAGTTGATTGTGGACTTCAGGTCAATTTATGAATGATTCTATGTTGATCATTTCGTCATAGAGCATTAATTAGACTCCATAACAATATTTAAATGTTGTATTGACTACAACATAATTCTTCTATGACCTATGTCATATATTTAGGCTTCGTTTGGAATGGATTTCTTATTGCTTCTTAAACTAGTTTTTAAGTTAAAAAATTAAATTTTTTTACTAAAAACCTGCTTTAAGATACAGTAAGAAAGTCATCCCAAACGAAGCCTTAGTGAAAATTAGACTTACTTAAATTGTTATCATCATACATAACTATTGAACCAATAAATGTGGTGGTGCTTCCATAATACCTAACTTTACCTTGTATGAACAACATATTGAACTTGCAAAATTTCCTCCTTGTCTTTTAACCCTTCTATTTTGAAGATGGATGTCATGAGCCTCTTTCAATATTAATTAATGTAAACCTTTCAATGGCCAGTGGACTAAAGTTTCATCAACTTGTTTTTTGTATTCTTTCCAACATGATTTCAAAGATGAAATAAGAC
>NW_021520244.1:0-326 GCF_001605985.2 Dendrobium catenatum | reverse complement strand
GGAAGTGTGCGGTCCACCGTCGGGTTGACGGCCCCGACCTCTCCTTTCTTATGCAGTTCAAGCAAGTCCTCTTCCAACACATTCGTCGTGAAAGTAACCGGCCGGCGGACTATTGTGCCCATTTGGCTTTGGTGGGTAATTTTTTGTTTAGGAATACGCATGATGTTGATTTCCCCCCGACGCTGTTGTCTTTTTTAAGGGGGGAAAGTGATAGACTGTAGGCTTGTTGGTTTTACTTATGTTGGTTGTAATAGTTTTCTTTTAGCTTATTAATGCAAATGCACTATTCAGCTCTCCCTCCCTCTCTCTCTCTCTCTCTCTCCTTC
>NW_021520243.1:0-471 GCF_001605985.2 Dendrobium catenatum | reverse complement strand
TTTATTTTTAGTATCATTGGCCATTTTTTTTAATATGTTTCCTTTCTTAATTCTGAAAAACAAAGGAAAACCCATCTTAGTGACAAAGCGAATTGCTTGATTAAGAAAATTATAAGTTAGATTCAAAAATTTGTAAAAGATTCCTATGCGATAAATAAAACGTAGGGAGATAAAAAATTTTGTTTCAAAACCCAATTTAAAAGATGAAAAAGATTTTAAATCAAAATTAGGATAACCTTTTTTAGAAAACAGAGATTGAGAGTTAAAAATAACTGAGTTTCCTTCCTTTGACTGTTTTAGAGAAGTCAAACACAACCTATCAAAGATTTCAAGAAAAAATCAGGAGTATATTTTTCATTTTTAGAAAAGAGAATGTTTGTGTTGATGGGAGAAAAAAAAATTTAACGAAACAAAAACACAAAAAATAAAAAAATAAAAAAAATGAAAAATAAAAAGAAAGACATAAATAAG
>NW_021520242.1:0-237 GCF_001605985.2 Dendrobium catenatum | reverse complement strand
ATTTCATAGTCCTTAGCATTTTGCACCCAACATAAGTTAAAGGGGCCAATTAGGAAATTTTCTAGATATCAGCCCCAATTCTTCAAAACCTTAAGTACAACGTCCCTACCACTCTTTCATAAAAGATTGAATTCATCTCTTTTAAATTGATTAGGTGGTTAGCTGGCTCCCCAATCCAGGCCGGGATAAGTCCAGGTTCTGCACATCATTAGTTAGGTTCGGACGACTATGGTCCAG
>NW_021520241.1:0-437 GCF_001605985.2 Dendrobium catenatum | reverse complement strand
CAAATCAGAGAAAAATCGTCCAAAGCATCGTCCTGAATTCGAGCTGTCCGATCCTGATCGGCTAGAACATCGCCCTGAATTTGTGCTGGCCGATATTTATCGTCCAGGAGCAACTAAGGATTTTTTAGTATATCGTTTCGGCCGATCATGTGATCGTATCAATCATCCTTTATTGCTTCCTTGATTGCCTGATCAATTTAGGCATAATTGTGTCATATCGTCCAGGCCGATCATACGATCGTCCTGGCCGATTTCCAAAAATACAAAATACTTAAATTTCCCAAAATATTAAATTTTAGAGATTCAAAAGATCAATAAGTTAACAATATCACAATCTAAAAACGGTAGAATATCCGATCCTTTTAATCACTAGCTCGAACTTCTTTCAGGGTAAAAATTATCTTTTGAAAATAAAAAATTTAACTCATAATAACTTA
>NW_021520240.1:0-330 GCF_001605985.2 Dendrobium catenatum | reverse complement strand
AATATTTATTATGGCAAATTATAGTCATAGTCTCAAAGCCGCATTAGTCTTCCACTGGCAGCTGTTTGCCACATTCATACATTGCGTATTTGCGTAGGACATTATTATGGCCATACGTTTAGGACAGCTTTTTCTCTCAACCTGCTATAACTTAAATATGAGATTTCAGTCTATTCTAAATGCTTATTTATCATATTAATGATATATGTTTAATTAGTTAATTAATTAATCTCTCTGCTGCAAGTTAGCCTGAAGTCATTAAGGATTCATTTGCGACGGTTTTTTTACTGCTTCTTAAATGAGAAGTATAGGTTTACTTGTCATAATATT
>NW_021520239.1:0-264 GCF_001605985.2 Dendrobium catenatum | reverse complement strand
GTGCCAGATTTGAATCATGAGTTGTTTCACCTTGTAATTGACCCAACTGCTACGCCTTTGTGTTGGGGCTATTTGGCACTATGGTGCTATCTCCAACAATGCAACGTTTCTATTTTCTTGGCCTTGTGGCATTTGAACAATATTACAGAACTCCATTTCCTCCGTTGTGGTGATGCTCTGCCTTTTGAAAAAAAAGGAAAGACGCACCGCGACACAACACTGGGTGTTGCTGCTGGTGTAATAACCCAAAAGTGTCAAATAAAT
>NW_021520238.1:0-394 GCF_001605985.2 Dendrobium catenatum | reverse complement strand
ATAATGAAGAATTTTATTAATCATTTCAGCGTTCATTTGTTCCCTACCTAATGCTTGTAAAGAAGTGACAATTTGAGTAAATCTTGTATACATTTTAGAAATGGATTCATTTGGTTTCATGCAAAATAATTCATAATCATGTAATAAGATGTTTAATCTAGATTGCTTTACTTCATTTATCCCTTCATAAGTAACACAAAGTTTATCCCATATGGCCTTTCCATTTTTGTAAGTGGAAACCCACATGTAGTCTTTTGACTTAGGTGTACAAAAGAAATTGTTTAAACATTTTCTATTAAGTTATGCTAAGTCACATTCTTTTACAAACCAAACTGCAAAGGGTGTTTCAACTCTAATACCATCAATTAATCTAGTTAGTTTTGTATACCCTTCT
>NW_021520237.1:0-2158 GCF_001605985.2 Dendrobium catenatum | reverse complement strand
GCCATTACCTGCAACTTTTATTTAATTAATGAAATTTCTAGTTTACAATCATTTAGTAATTAAATTCCATCTTTAATACATTTTATTATATTACTCATAATTTCTTATAACTAATATAAAAATTTATGTTGATTACAAAGATTTGATGAATTGAACGAAGATTTGATTACTCATACTTTCTTAGGTTACGAAAAATGAGAAAATTGAAGAATGATGAAGCATCTGCGATATGGGAGCGGGATTCAACTGGACTAGAACTGCAGCCTAAAAGAAAGACCATTGATGTATCTTATGAATGGTGAAAGGAGAAATTGAATGTCTTTATTTTGTGTGCGTAGTGGAAATTGCATGTTTTTCTAAGCTTCCCTCTTGCATGTGCATGGCGTGATCTCGCTATGCACTAGCTTTAAGGACTAAGAAAAATTTTTACTCCTAACTAAAAATTAATATTTTAGGAATTAAGTAATATAGAAATCTAACGATCTAGATAATAGCGAGAATCATTCGGAGTTGCATGCATACTATTGCATTTCTCTCCTTCTTGGTTAAAAGGCACTTCCTCACCTGCGGGTAGAGTCCAGATAATCTAACATATGAGGATGAGGTGCCAGATCTGGGGATGCCCAGTCTTTTTCTAAAAATTATTTTCTATAAGCCTAATTTTAAAATTCTATGCATACTTGATTTAGACCTTTTAACAAGCATGTCTTGCATTAAAAACTCATTAAATTAAAATTAATTGCATTAGCTCTAAGAGTATTCACCCTACATAAGACTAAGGCTACTTTGGAAACTATCTAGATGTCAATCTTACTTCTAAAACACTCAACCTACCTATCTATCTTTCATAAAGACTGGATAACATGGATTTCATTTGTTTAGATGGTTAGTTGGCTTTTCTTTAGGAAGGATATAAGCACAGATGCATTATCTATGACACATGTATTAGTATTGGGTGTAGAACACTACACCCACCTTAGATTTAGGTTTTAAGGCTACTACATTTGGTGCCTCATAATACGACTCATCGGTGGGTATGTTCTCTTTTCTTCAGGGGCTATAAATCCTACCTATACGTGTCACATGGATGATGCCACCTCCATCATTCCCCTCTACATGCTTTGAGTGCGTTGTTTCCCTTTTCTCTGCTCTCTTCTCGGTACCTTAATCCCTCTGAGTGAGGATCTGAGCCTTACATACATCAGGTCTAAAGTTATTATAATTAAATATATAACATCTAAGCTATAGCATTTAATTTTCTACCAACTAAACATCATTCCAATAATCTAAAATAAAACTTTCATTAACTACCGTCAAAACCCCTCCCCAACCAGTGCCTTTCTCGTTCCCTTTGCCTAGGTGTATCATAATCGGGTTTCGAGCTGAGTTCAAGTTAAAATTGGAGTTGACCCATGTTCGAATGAATTGACCCTAAGTTAAAATTGGAGCTGACCTGTGTTCGAATGAGTTGACCCTAAACCGACCCAATTTTGTAAGTGGGTTGAAAGCTCTGACGCAGACCTTGCTTGTTGGGCTAATAGGTTGACCCGACCCGACATGGTAACCCAAATTTTACTGTGTCGAGTCACTTGAGAGAGAACGCTAACCATTTAGGGTAGCTGACAAGATTTCTGACAATGAAAAGCATATATTGTTCACTAGACTTGACTTCCACTGGCTTCACTCGAACCTCTTTGAAGCTAACATAGACATGTTGATCGACATGCTAGTACCGTGGAAATCAACACTTTTTAGTACTCTCATTGACCACCAGCCCACACCCATCTCTACCAGTCATTCCTTTGATATCCCGCACTCAACTCACATAGTCATACAATGATATACTAAGATTAAAAATTAAGATAAAAAACTTAGAATTAACCTGCAAGTGACCTTTCACTTCATAATTAGTCAGCCTTTCAACCTTCATCAGTTCTCTGATTTGTTTTGGAGTTGCTACTGCAAGAGAAAAAAGGCAATGCTGCTTTAATTTGATTTAGTCTTTTAAAGCAAAAAGATCTAGTCTAGTTTTGCTACCTAGCTCCTTAAATCTCAGAAAGGTAAAATTCTAATTCAATTACAGAGGTAGGAATAAAAGCTACATGTTATAAGCACCCCAAAAAAAAATATGTTTTTTCTTCAGATAATGATAATCACA
>NW_021520236.1:0-452 GCF_001605985.2 Dendrobium catenatum | reverse complement strand
ATCCATCTTCGCATAGACGTCCAGCGAAGTCCGATAACAGGTAGAACTCCGGCGTCAGGTAGAAACTTGGCGAAGAGTAAAGGTCTGACGTCGGGTAGAAGTTTGACGTCTGTTGGTGGCAGAGGAGAAATCCGGCTTCACTTGGGCGGAGTTTCGGCGTATTAGGCGGCGGGAAGAGCTCCGGCGGTGGTCGAGGAGGAGAGGATTCTCCTTTTCCCCTTTCTCTTCTTCTTCCCTTCTTCTTCTCTCTCTTCCCTTCCGTCCCCCTCGTGAAGAATGAGGGCTCTATTTATAATTTTTCTGGAGTGGCATGGCTCGTAAATAGGTGTGAGATCAGGGGCGAATAGGGTGTGGTTTAAATGGACGGCCGATATTGAACCCTTCGATCCTGCACCGTTCGTTGGACATTTGGAGACCTTAATGATGTCGGAATTTGGCGATCTTGGGCTCGT
>NW_021520235.1:0-519 GCF_001605985.2 Dendrobium catenatum | reverse complement strand
TTACCTTTTCAAAGAACTTGAGTTGGGATTATCAAACTATGAATTTCTAACCTTTTTTGGACTATGCGTTGTCAATCCAATTCTACTAAGTTTTTGATTAAAACCAAGAGGTAACTTTCTCATTTTAAGAATATTTGTTTTTCACTAGATCAAGAAACATTTTTTTTCTTTTATTCATTTTGCTTTTGTTTGTGCCTCCTCTGTTTTTGATAATGTCAAAGGGGGAGAATGTATTGTTGAAATTTTGTATTGTTATCGTATTTGTATCTTGTTTTCAAAAAATTAAAAACAACAAAAATTTTTTCATCTCCCCTATTTTTTAAAATTGTTATTCTAGTGAGGGGGAGATTAGGAGATATTGTTCTTTTTGAAAATTCAAATTGAATTATTTGCCATCATCAAAAAGGGAGATTGTTGCGGATCTATGGTTTATGATTTTGATGATAGCAAACATTTCTTATTTCTCTACAATTACCTTATGTGCTAACGTTTCAGGTCCACATGATCAGACTGCAATTT
>NW_021520234.1:0-365 GCF_001605985.2 Dendrobium catenatum | reverse complement strand
TTAAACAATCTCGTTTGAATATTCTCTTGCATGACTATAAACATTTTCGTATGAAACCTCATAAATCAATTTCTGAAATGTATATGAGATTTACTCATATTATTACTTCTTTGCATGCCTTAGGAAGAGAACTTTCAAACTATGAAAAAGTGAACAAGATTTTGAGATGCTTGTCTTCGTCTTTTGATGCTAAAATCACTGCTATAATTAAGTCTAAGGATTTAAACATCTATTCGATTGATAACTTTCTTGACTCACTCATTGCTTACAAGCAAGGGGTGAATCAAAGAAATCTAGATGCAGGTGAGAAAAAGAATGAGAAAACAATAGCACTGAATGCGCACAAATCTGACTCTGATTCTTCT
>NW_021520233.1:0-639 GCF_001605985.2 Dendrobium catenatum | reverse complement strand
TCCCAAAGTCTTTAACAACAAAGGAATATCCTCTAAATTCCTTTTTTTTTTGAAGAATGCTAAAAATGCATAGAAAGAGAAAACAAAGCCTAAATACAAACTACTGATAGTGAAGAACTCTTACACAATCTTCCTTTACTATATTACAAAAGGAAGATGGTAATTCATTCTCACAAAACAAGTCCCAAAGAAAATCATAAAAAAAGCATGATTAGCACAATAATCCGCTAATCTATTACAACTTCGATTAACCCAATGAAAAATAACTTTATTTACCTTATTAAGAAAAGAAGAATTTTCAATAACACAACTCCTATCCATATTCTTCGGTATACTGTGCACTTTCTGAAGAATATCAATAACATTTTTATTGTCACCTTCTACTATGATTCCTTCAACTCCATCAAATCTGCCTCGTAAAACTTCTATATCCTCTAAAGTCCTTAAAAGTCAAAAGATGAGCATAAAATGGTTTCAGAATCTTATCTTTAATATTTCCAATAATATGATGGTGATCCATAATAACATTATTGAAAAGGAAATTATTCCTTGCAAACCAAAGATACCACAGAATAAGGGAGGAATGAGATTATTAATATGGCCTCTAGAACAAGTAAACCAAATATTTAAGATATACTT
>NW_021520232.1:0-841 GCF_001605985.2 Dendrobium catenatum | reverse complement strand
TTTTTTTTTGCACTTAATGATAAGCATATACAATCTGCACATGTGGTCATTATTATCCATGAAGTGATAGGAGTCGTATCCTTGCTGCTTAGTAAGATTTTTGGTTCACTTTGTTAAGACTCTCGTATGACTCACCTCGGCTTTAGCTCAGGTGGGTAGAGCTCGGTTGGGCAAAGCCCAGGTCCCGGGCTCAAATCCCTTGGGCGGCCGTGACAACCTTAAGTGTTGGCCCGAATAAATGATGTGAGTTGCCTGCTAGGTCGACCGGGATTTATCCGCCCGCCACGAAGCGGAGGGGTTCCTCGAAAATGAAAACTATATTTATGAAGTCATTTTATGAAGTGATAGAGATGGTGCATTTGCATAATCAAACTTTATGACATTTTCCATATAAATGAAAACTATTTTTTGACAAGTTAAACAAGAAATAGGTGGATCCAAACGAAACCACTTCCTTGTCTTCTAACCAACCAAAATTGGGAAATAAGTACTTGAACACGCGGAGGCAACTTCTCTGTATTCTTATTCCCACCCAAAAATAGTTGATACCTGCCAGTGCAGTCTGAATGCATAATGCGTTTACTTATCAAGCAATTTATTTTCTAACTGCTTGGCTGTGCTGTTATGCTCTCATTCCAGTTGGTGATCTCAATCACCTCATCTCGGCTACCATGAGTGGCGTCACTTGCTGCCTGCGTTTCCCCGGACAGCTGAATTCCGACCTCCGGAAGCTCGCCGTCAACTTGATCCCCTTCCCTCGCCTCCACTTCTTCATGGTCGGCTTTGCTCCCCTGACATCTCGAGGATCGCAGCAATACCGCGCCCTCACCGTCCCTGAGTT
>NW_021520231.1:0-202 GCF_001605985.2 Dendrobium catenatum | reverse complement strand
AACAAATAATTTTTAAAAACACTATTTTTCGTGTGTTAAGACTTAAGACCGTAATCCCTTTCTTATCTTTCGTCAATCACTTTTCATTTATTAAATTTAATTTAGGACAATTTTTTAATTTTTTATATTAAAAAATTATTTTAAAACAGAAAACAATCCCTACCAAGCCTAAATCTATTCCTGTTTTTGACCCGATGTACCA
>NW_021520230.1:0-278 GCF_001605985.2 Dendrobium catenatum | reverse complement strand
ATAGGTTATGTATCACCTATGAAGGAACCAATGAAGTAAAACAATCTAGGTTAAATATTCTTTTGCATGACTACAAACTTTTTCGTATGAAACCATCTGAAACTATTTCTGACATGTACACTAGGTTTACACAGATTGTTACTTCACTGCATGCTTTAGGAAAAGAGCTTTTGAACTATGAAAAAGTAAATAAAATTTTTAGATGTTTGCCTTCTTCATATGATGCTAAAATCACTGCTACAACTGAATCAAAGGATTTAAACACCTACTCAATTGAC
>NW_021520229.1:0-238 GCF_001605985.2 Dendrobium catenatum | reverse complement strand
CTAGCCCGCAACAGTTTGGCGCCGTCTGTGGGAAACGCCAATCCCACTATATTAAGCATTACTTCAATGGCCAACAGGCGTAGTAATCGCCACCAAGGAGCCTCTCTCTCCAACTCTCACATGTCCAGGAATCAGTCCCTGAATCAGGGACGTCAGACATCTACCTCTTTTCACCATGGTGGGCAAAACCATGCTGGAGATGGAACATCTGGACCATCTATGGAAGATCGCATCCGAA
>NW_021520228.1:0-251 GCF_001605985.2 Dendrobium catenatum | reverse complement strand
ACTTAGATGTGGTGATGGTTTTGAAATGTCGATATTGTAATGATGTCAGATGTCGATGTTGAGATAACATCAGGCAATGTTGTGAAACCAAAGTCACAACCCGCAAAAGACAAATAAAAATGATAATATTTGATAAATGGAGTATTGAGTGTAGGCAAATGATTTGGTGTTATGGATTGGAAATAAAATAATTAATTTTTATATTTTAAATAAAATTTTTTTAATAATAAATAATAATTCATAAAATATTT
>NW_021520227.1:0-221 GCF_001605985.2 Dendrobium catenatum | reverse complement strand
CCCACACATCTGGATAAGGCGTCAGCTGCTTTATTTTTCAAACCAGGCTTGTATTGGATCTCAAAATCATAACCTAGTAGTTTAGATAACCACCTCTGATGTTCCTCAGTCACCATTCTTTGTTCTAGCAGGTATTTCAAACTTCTCTGATCAGTTCTTACAATGAAGTGTCTTCCCAAAAGGTACGGCCGCCATTTCTGTATAGCCAAAACGATGGCCAT
>NW_021520226.1:0-1759 GCF_001605985.2 Dendrobium catenatum | reverse complement strand
CTCTCAACCAATAGGCCAAGGGGAGTTGTGTGAATTCGATGATACTCAATGCCAAGAAATTCGGCGGCGTTAAGGACAAAAAAAGGAATTGTATAGAAAATTAAATGTAAATGAGGAATATATCTCAAAGTTTGAACAAATAATTGAATGATTTGGATACTATTAAGGTATAAATGTGAGGCGAAACTTTTTTATATTCTAAGATTTTAATAGTTTGTTTCTTGAAAAATTTGGGAGCGGAGCCTATTTTCATTATTATTATTATTCTTATTATTTTCATTAATCATGAAAGATAATTACAATCAACTTTACATTGATTACAACTCAACCCAAAAGGTTCAACTTAGAATGAGCAAAAATACATTAAAAATAACAAATCAATTAGAGAGAGAGAGAAGCTTTCAAATTTGCTAGGTTTCTCTCTTGTCAAATTGTCTGCAACGAAAATAATAACATTAAACCTCAATCTCACAATATGGGGTAGACTGCATGAATTCTTTTTCATCATTATATTATGTTAAAAGTCGGATTCTCATTTAAAATGAATAAAAAATATTATTTATAATACTTTCTAATCAATTTTTTTTTAGTCCACCTCTACCTTTTTTAACATAGGTCAAATCTAATACATCTAATTTTCTATCTGTGTCATCAGAAGGCTGATGGTTTATCTGACCAAACCATCTAAGGTGACTATTTATAATATTATACGCCACTGGAGCCACTCAAACCTTTTTCATGTATATACGTAATTTACATTTTGTTCCTAAGGGTGAATTAAGCAACATATCCACCTAAATATTCTCATCTTTGCAACACTTAATTTAAGCTCTCACTAGCATTAATAGAGGTGAGCCTAGTGCCAATTTATCCAATCATATATTTTGGTTTTTAATCCACTTTAAATCATGTCATAGCTGGCCATACAAATCTTTAGTTAGTAAAATATATGAATAATAAATTTATATTATATTTAGAATACTCTGAATCATAAGTTTTTTATTAGGACATTTATAGGGTTAATTTAATTCAGCTTTTTATATATGATCTTTTTCTTAGGATTTACCTTTAGCTCTTATAATTAGGATTTTAAATTAATTATCTTAGCCTAGATGATGTACAACATCACATGCTATATCAATCCCGACTATTGCTTAACCTAATTATAATCCTTCATCTCCTAATTATAATCCTCCAACTATCGTTGCCTGATTATGCTCTTCGAACCATTATTTCTCAACTTTAATTCTTTGACAACATTCACATGACTACAGTTATCTGACCACCATCGCCTAATAATAATAATCCTTTGAACATAGTCACTTGACTATAATTTTTCAATAATAATGATCCGATTATTCATGACAACAGTACGCTAACTATCATTTCTCGACTATATAATCATCCTACACCTATTACTCAACTATAATCCTTGGACTCCCATCACATGTTTATAATCATATGATTACATTCACACAACTATATTTCTTTGACCACAATTTTTTAAAGAAAACCACAAATTAAGCCTAAAAGCCATATACCAATTTCTAGGCACAAAATCGATTTTTCCATACAAAGAACATTAGTTTGTATCAACACCTACAATTATAAGAAATTTCGAGCTCAAGCTATATTTTGAAAAAAGTAATTAGATTTCTTATATAAAAATTAATAATTTTTTTAATTTGCTTAAATCCAACATAAATTCACACCAAAGCTAATCATTTAAATTTAAAATTATATCAGACTAAAAAAATAT
>NW_021520225.1:0-261 GCF_001605985.2 Dendrobium catenatum | reverse complement strand
TCTTCTTCCCTGTTCCGTCTCTTTCCCTCTCTACAGTCACCATATCAATACCTTCATGAGCCTCTTTTTATGTCAATATGAATATTGAATACATAGGATAAAATTTCTTATCTAGGCTTCTCTTGAACTTGAGGCTAGAGTGTTGGATGCTAGATCATTTGTTGTTATTGCTAATATGCCATTGAAAGTTATTACTATTAATACTATAAACTAAGACATTACTAGTATGACTGAGGTGTTATAAATTATTATAATTATTAT
>NW_021520224.1:0-526 GCF_001605985.2 Dendrobium catenatum | reverse complement strand
CAATTGCTTACTGGATCCGTGGCGCCATTTTACCTAAATCTGTGCACATAATTTTTAAAAAAGTCAGTGCTAGATTTCTATTTTTTGGGGACACCAACTCTTCTAAAAGACTACACATGGTTTCTTGGGACAAAGTTTGTTTGCCAAAATCTAAAGGGGGTCTAGTATACCTTCTATTAGAGCTCTCCAATTTGCTTTTAACTGTTCTGTTATTGTCATAATGTATAATTTCTATTCCCCACTATCCACTTGGATTTTTAATAAGTATAGATCTCCTTGGAAGCCTTCTAAATCTTCTGACTCCAAATTTTGGAAATGTATTTGTAACACTGCTATCATGGCTAAAGCTTGTTTTCAGTTCAAAATTACACGCAATGCCCCGATCTCCTTAAAATGGGACCACTGGTATAAAAACTGCACCTTGACTGATCATCTTGGGGGTGATTACCTTTGGTACATCCCTGATCTTGCTTTAAAAGATGTCATTGTGGGCTGTTGCTGGAATCTTCCAGTTAATTTGCACTCC
>NW_021520223.1:0-250 GCF_001605985.2 Dendrobium catenatum | reverse complement strand
ACATGGACTTAGGAAGGAGGTGAACCATTCTGCCTTTTTCTCAATGATTGAACCCACCAACATAAACCATGCCCTTACTAATAAGTTTTGGATTTTTTCCATGCAAGAGGAGTTGAATCAATTTGTTAGGAATGATGTTTGGGAGCCTGTAGAAAGACCAAAGGGATAAAGTGTAGTTGGAATAAAGTGGGTTTTTAAGAACAAGGTAAATGGTTTTGGAGTGGTGGTTAGGAATAAAGCAAGATTAGTG
>NW_021520222.1:0-442 GCF_001605985.2 Dendrobium catenatum | reverse complement strand
CCTCCTCGGGCTTCTCCTCTCATGAACTCACTAAGAAATCAACATGAACTCACTAAGAGATCAACAATAACATAAAATTTCATTATCAATAATTTATCATCCCTTTCCAAGAGGAAGGGGAGGGCTTAAATAGCCAAATACATAAAGGAAAATAAAAAGACACAATTGCCCCTAGGGAAAAAACATAAAACAAAGCCCTCAAGTGAGGGTAGAAATGGAAAAGTACAAATAACAAATAAAATACATCAAAATAAATAGACACGATCGTAGCCGTTGATCTTCGATGTCCTTAACATTCTCCCCAGGTGGGAAAAAAACTCGACTCTGTCGAGTTGGTGTCTCGAAAACTCATCGTGCATCTGGGTTTATCTGTTGTAGCTCCTCGCACTCTGACCACGCATCCTTTGACTTTGGTTCACCTCTTCACCTAGTCAAGTATCTT
>NW_021520221.1:0-241 GCF_001605985.2 Dendrobium catenatum | reverse complement strand
TTTTGAAGACCTAGTGTCATTGTATCTTTGATCTGGCCGAGAAGAACCAAAGGCAAGTGCCTCTCAAGCTCCCTTCGCAGGGAGGGGATGCTAGTAGGTTGCTAAAACTTCAAATGACAAAGGACCTCACATAATACTCTTTAACTATATAACAAATTTCTAAATTTAATTTGCTTGCAAGCTCTCAAACTAAAAATTTATAATAAATAGCAATATAATAATAATAATAATAATAATAATA
>NW_021520220.1:0-316 GCF_001605985.2 Dendrobium catenatum | reverse complement strand
TATTCTTCTAGAGGAGGAGGAGGAATGCCACCAAAAAGGTTGAAGTAAGAGGCCATCAACATTACATTGGTATTGATTTCATGTAGTTAATTTCTGATGCTACCAATGTCTTGTTGTTGCTGCATAAGCTGAGCATCAAGTTGATCAAATCTTTGATCAACATGAGTCTCTAGTCTATCAAAATTTTTAATCAGATTCTGATAATCTGACTGAGGTGCAGAAGTTTACTCTCCTTCTTCTTCTTCTGAAGCACTGGCATGTTCTTTCCCTTTTTCCTCTTTGAAAATTGCTCTGAAGGAAGCATCATTGTAGTATA
>NW_021520219.1:0-207 GCF_001605985.2 Dendrobium catenatum | reverse complement strand
TCTCCCAGTCGGGTCGTCCAGTGGCCTTCTTTAGTGAAAAACTCAGCCCAGCACGCCAGAAGTGGGCGGCATATGAACAAGAATTATACACCATAGTTCGTGCACTCAAATAGTGGGAAACCTACTTGTTATATCAGGATTTTATACTTTGCAGTGACAATCGTGCATTGCAATATATAAACACTCAGAAGAACATCAATAGAATGC
>NW_021520218.1:0-298 GCF_001605985.2 Dendrobium catenatum | reverse complement strand
TAAACTACTTTTTAATTAACGTAGATGGCTACATTCGAAAACTGAAATATACCTTAGGGTTACTCTATTACAAGACCTCCAATGTTTGACAATATACCTTTTGATTTTTAGAAAACACGCATGTTTACTTTCTTACAATCACTTGATTATTGTATGTGGATCCTAGTCCATAAAGGTTATACAAAACCAACTAGATTAGTTGATGGAGTTAGAGTAGAAATACCTTTTGCAGATTGGACTATAGAAGAACGTGACTTAGCTCAACTAAATACCAAATGTTTAAATAGCTTCTTTTGTG
>NW_021520217.1:0-221 GCF_001605985.2 Dendrobium catenatum | reverse complement strand
AAAATGACAGCCTCCCCTCTATTTGAGAGAGGTTCACGCTAAATTCTAAACCTTCACATAAAACAATATATAACAAGTTTTGGGCAACACGCCGCTATATTCAATCAACAACCATAACTAGCACAACCAAACATAATATTAATGTAAACTAGGCCAAATTGTTCAACCATAAAATATAAGTTCATAAATTCACTGATTGTTCAACCATAAAACATAAGTTC
>NW_021520216.1:0-215 GCF_001605985.2 Dendrobium catenatum | reverse complement strand
CCGCCCACTTAAAAACCACCTCCGATGCCCCACCATCGGTCTCCTCGGTAGCCAGCACCTGCCACTGGTTTCCTTGTTTTCTATCCTTTTTACTTCCCCCCTTACCGCCGATCGAACCCCCATTTGGAGGAGGTGACCTAGGGCCACCCCCTCTAGTCATCCCTAGAGCTTCTCTCTTTAACACACTCTAGTGAGAGAAAGAAACGAGAACAAAT
>NW_021520215.1:0-225 GCF_001605985.2 Dendrobium catenatum | reverse complement strand
CCCTCACGAGTCTCACGTATCCAGGCGAAAACAAAAGCCGCAAACAATCGCCAAAAAACTAGTAAAAACAAGTAATCCTAAAGGCAATCAAATCATCACATCAAATATAAATTAATCATCACATCAAATATAAATTAATTAATAAATGTCCATAGGCAGAATTGCCTTGCTTATTATAAACCAGAGTGTTACAGAAAGTAAAGTGGCCGGGCACCACTGACAACA
>NW_021520214.1:0-262 GCF_001605985.2 Dendrobium catenatum | reverse complement strand
TCCTCCTCTCTCATAACTGTTCCAGACAAAATTTCTATTGCAGAAGCTATAGCTCGGCAGTTACTATCAGCCTTCCCATCTCCAATAAGGCTTGACTCCTCCCCAAATTTTCTCTACATCCTATTCTACTAAAATCTGGAGGTTCACCTCAGATTTTTGTAAGAAATTCCTTCTTGCACGAGAAAGCTCCCCAAGTCAAGAGTTTTGAGTTGAATTGCCCCTCTTAGGTTACTTCTCTCCCCACTTTCTCTCTTCCCAATCA
>NW_021520213.1:0-226 GCF_001605985.2 Dendrobium catenatum | reverse complement strand
AAACATGTGTATTTGTGGGAAGTAACTTGTGTGTGTTTTTGAAGGATGACAATTTTAAGTTTAGAAGAATAAAATACATGCTATTTTGAAAGGAAAAGTGTACATATATTTTAGAAGAGTGCATTAAGTATTTTTCTAGAAAGTGAAATAAAGGTGAAAAATGAATTGTTTATATGTGTTTGAAAAGCGAAATTGTGAAGTTTATATGTATATGAGCTGGGTTGTG
>NW_021520212.1:0-2624 GCF_001605985.2 Dendrobium catenatum | reverse complement strand
ATTTTGAATCGGATACAGAACAGAGTTCGTTAACTTTGAAGTAACTTCCTCCCTTGTCGTATCTTCGGCTATCCAGCCGACCAGAAGAAACGGGAGAGAGGTTTTCTTTTTTTTGTATATTATATTATTATTAATTTTATTATTTGAAATAGAATAATTAGTTAAATTATAATAGTATCTAATTAATTTAATTTATTACAATTAAATTATATTAATTTAATATATATTTTATCAATTAATTAATTAAAGTTACTTATATCTAAGCAAAATTATTATGGTTATTAAGAATTAATTGTAAATTAATTTTATTAATTAAATTAGTTATAATAATATCTTTAAATAATAAATTAATTATATTTCATCATTAATTAATCATAATTAATTAAAATACCGTGACTACCGGACCGAGAGGCAGGGAAGGTCTTCGAAGGAGCAAAGTCGGTCGGCAAGGTAGGTGAAGATGAGCTCGGGTCTACGTCTTCTATAGGTCGGCTACTGCAATGGGAGATCGGAGCTCGGTCGTGACTAGGGAGAAGGTCGGGTAGGTGCTCTCTCCCCTCTATCTCTCTCTCTCTCTCTCTTTCTCTCTGTGGATCGGGATGGCTGAGAGGTCGGGGATGGAGAAGCAGTGACGGGATGGGGAGTTCGATCGGAGGGAGGCAGAGGCGTCGGAGCTTCGATCGTCTGTGGGAGAGCGGGGGAAGAGCAGCGATTGTGTGTAGCGAATGGAAGGAAGACCCGTGAGCGAAGGTGTATGGGGGTTCGGTATTTAAAGATGTTTGTGGTCGTTCGATCGAGGCCAGAGCGGGATTCGTTGGAGGCGACGTGAACGGCGCCGAGAGAACAGTGCCTCGGCGGGATTTCGTGCAGGATTTTGGGCAGATTTCGCGGATGATTTCGGCAAGTTTCGTGGATCCAACGGCTCACAGGTTAGCTGATTTTTTTGTTCTTTGGATAACACATTGAGGTCAACAAATGCCCCCCAACAAATATGGTACGCGTCTAGAGCGAATCATGTTTGTTGTAAGCTCTTTTTTTTTTTTTTTAACCCTGCGGATCTCTAGATATTTGTTCTAGATGTCACATTAGGGCTTTCATTTGGTGGATCTCCAAGAATTTGCTTGGATGTCACACTACGATTTTTCTTGAGTGGATCTCCAAAATTTGCTTGGATATCACACTAAGATTCATTCTATAGATCTCAAATAGTCCATTTTTATGCCTTTATAGATCTCGTAGATGCACTTGTAGTCAAGAAGCTGCTTCAGAATTTCTACAGTTACTTTTGGGCTCAGGTACGCTTTCTTTCCCTTTTTTTTTAGTTTTGATTTTGTGCTCGTACTGACACTGCTTTGTATTTTGTGCAGGCTACTACAAGATGATCCAAGCTTCAGCCAGTTTACTGCTTCAGGAGATTTCAGTTTTGGTACGTTTTTACTTTGTTTATACTGTTCTTCTTTTTTTTTTTATTTAGCTGCTTTCTGATACTCCCTCTTTTTTTTTTTTGCTCTGCGCAGGCTATTACAAGAAGAGGATCCCAGTTTTGACCAGTTTACTGCTTCAGGAGACTTTAGTTTTGGTACGTTTTTACTTTGTTTGTGCTGTTCTTTTCTTTCTTTAGCTGCTTTCTGATACACCTTTTTTTTGCTCTGCACATGTTTCGTGAGGAGCGGGATACTTGTTTGCTAGCCACCTCAGGAGACCTCTGTTTCAGCTACAACTTTGTTCTTCTCCTTTTTTTTTGTAGTCTTGTATATATCTGCATGATATTTTCTTCTTTCTTTTTGACACTTTTTGTTACTTCGTGCAGATCCCAGAAGTGCAGAATACCTGGTCCTTAGAAGGAGCGGAATAAAGCTGTCGGCTTCCTCTTCAGGCGTAGTTTAGGAGACAGATTTTAGTCCTCTGTGAAGGACATTGTACTTTTTCTTTTCTTTCAGCTAATGTAATCTTATAAAAAGATGTAGTCCATAGATTTGTATATGAAATTCTAAACTTAATAAAATAAAGTTATTTTATAAATTCGGTTATTGACGAGCTCTCTTTTTACTGCTCTTGAGACTTCTGTGGTTGTACTCTGACCTGTGCTCCTGATATTTTAAATATTTATTTGGGGATCTCGGCATGCAGCGCGATGTCGACCCAAATAAATATTTAAAATGCCCCCAGTCTTTAGGGACATTTGTAGATATTATTCGGGATGCTTCCTTTTGCAGTTTTAGATTAAGTCACGAGATTTTGGTTCTTCTGTTCTGTGCTTTGTGCTGCAGACATTGATGGAGAATTGCCTGATCTGTCTTTATTGATTTGTCAAGTGATTTTTATTCCTTCGGCCCTATGCTTCTAACTTTGGCGGGCTTGTTGAAGGAGTAGATGCTGATGACCTAAACCCTTAGGTTTGTTTTAGGTCGATGGCGAAAAGTCATTGGTCCAGAGCTTTGTGCGTAACGGACTTGTTGATGACAGAATCCACTTAGTTCAGCCTAAGGCTTTTCGTGAACTTTTGGATAGTTTTCTTCGGTCCTGTGCTTTATGCTTCAGCGGACTTGTTGAAGAAAAATTCCTTCGATCCTCGCTTTGTACTTTAAGGATTTGTTGAAGGATTTGCAGGTTCTGGATTCAGT